>NW_027597138.1:0-99134 GCF_964194155.1 Cetorhinus maximus | reverse complement strand
CACTCCCTCTCTCTGTCCCAATCCATCTCTCTCTCTCTCGGTCTCTTTCCTTCATTTCCCCTCTCTGTCCCAATCCCTCTCTTTCTCCCTCTCTCCCATTCCCTCTCTCTGTCCCAATCTCTCTCTCTCTCCCTCCCTCTTTCTCCCTTTGTCCCCTTCCTATGCCAGTTAAAGCACTCAACAGTTAACTCCTGGTTATCGCTGGTTCCCTGTCTGGGGGGAAGCTTGTTCCTATAAATAGAGAGAGAGAGAGAGGGAGGGAGAGTGAGAGCCTTGAATGCTGGCTGGAGGGGTGCTTAATACCCGCCCGGACCGACAGCAAACTGCTGACGGGACAAATTCCCGGCTGGGAGGCGAAGGCAGGGGCAGGGGCCTGCCCTGGCTGAGAGAAAGCAGCCTGCGTCCAGCAGGAACTTCAGCACAGAAATGTGGCGTGGCTCCTGAGCCAACAACTGCCAAAGTTACCGGCCGCCCTGCAACCCTGAGGCCAAGGCGAGAAGGACACTCTCGATCTCAACGACACCCCCGCAAACCCCCCGCCCCCCCCCTCCCCCACCCCAACCCCCGACACTTGACAGGATTGCCGGCTGGGGGTAGGAGGAGTGCACAGCCCCTCTCGACTCTCGATGGTGAACAATCGCTGCTGTTTGGGGGGGGGGGGGGGGGGTGCGGCGGCGGTGGGGGGGGGGGGGGGGGGGGGGGGTGCGGCGGTGGTTGGGTGGGGTGGGGTGGGGGGTGCGGCGGTGGTGGGTGGGTGGGGGGGAACCAGCCGCTCGCAGCTTACCCGGGTTGGGGAGGTGAGGTGAGGGGGGGCGGGGGGGAGTGGTTGTTGGTGGGGAACAGGAGAGTTTGGGTGTCAGCTGAGATTTGGCACCTTCACTGCCCCCCTGTGCCCATCTCCTCACAGTCCCACAAATGAACAACAAGCAACAAGAGCTCCACACGCTCACACACACACACACATTCCTAACATTCCTCTAAAGGCAACTGAAGACAGGGCTCTCCTTCTTTAATATACACACACACATATATATATATATATATCGGCACTGAAAATAAAACCCCTGAAGGCAGACTCACTGAGGTGAAGGTAGGCCTCGGCATCCATGGTGCCTGAGTGAATTCCTGGCTCCTTTCCCCACTGGATTCCAGTACAGACTCGCAGGCATAGCCTTCAGCTGCCCCAGCTCCAGATCCCTGGGCCCTGGCTACAGCCAGCCAGCCAGCCTCGCTCTCTTGCTGTAGCTGCATGTACTATGAGCCGCTTCAGTCAGAAAGGGGCCCTGAGAGGGGGGGGGAGGGGGGTGCTGAGTGTGTGAGTGTCTGTGTGTCTGTGTGTGCGCTGGGGGTGGGGGCTTGACCTTTTCTGTTGCCAGCAGCACTGTTCGCCTCCTCCTCCCTCTCCCTCTCGCTCTCTCTCTCTCACTCCCCCTCTCTCGCTCTTTCCCTTAAGATTACCTGAAGGCGAGGAGATGCAGACAGCCTCCTGAATGATCACATTTTTGGAATATTGAGAAACTTTGAAAACAAAAGTTCCCCTCGATCTTATAAGGAGGCGGGGAGAGTTTTTAGTTTCAGCAATTCTGCCTCCTTAACTCCGGACGGTCTGTGATCACCATTATTATTTAAACCACCGTGGCACCCAGCCCCAGTGTAAAAATGCAGGGCTGTGTGTCGACCAAGCCACTGCCCGCTCCCCACTGCAGCCCCTCTGGGGAGAGGCCTCTGTATTACCCAACTACTGCTGCATCTAATACAACCACTGCTCTCGCAGAGGCAGGACCGGCTGCAATGGAGCGGCGGCCATGTACCAGCCTCCATGCCTGCGAATCTATAACTGCACAGGCATGATTGCCAAACCACAGGGACGCCACCTGCCCAGCTGCATGTGCTCAATCTTGGCAGGGGCGTGTGCGTGATTTCCATGGCTGCATCGCGTGTGATGCCATCGCTACGCCTCTCTGATCTCAGAGCTGTGCGTGCAGGGCCTGTCCGGTGTAGTACGTGGGCCCACGGGTGCAAACTCGCATCTGCCAGTTGAGCGCAATCTCACGGGCATGCATGCAGCTCTGACTCCTGCACCCGAGCGATCCTCTCGCTGCGAATGTGCCGTCTCACGGCTGCATATGTGTGGTTCTGGAGCTGCATGTGCATCTTGGCACGGGGCGATTTTGCACCTGCACGCGTGTGCAATCTGAACTGTACGCGTGTACAATCTGAGCTGCATGTGTGTGCAATCTGAGCTGCATGTGTGTGCAATCTGAGCTGTACGCGTGTGCAACCTGAGCTGCACGCGTGTGCAATCTGAGCTGCATGCATGTGCAATCTGACAGCTGCATGCATGTGCAATCTGACAGCTGCATGCGTGTGCAATCTGAGCTGCACATGTGTGCAATCTGAGCTGCACGCATTTGCAATCTGAGCTGCACGTGTGTGCACTCTTACAGCTGCATGCATGTGCAATCTGAGCTGCATGTGTGTGCAATCTGAGCTGCACGCGTGTGCAATCTGACAGCTACACGTGTGTGCAATCTGACAGTGCACACGTTTGCAATCTTACAGCTGCATGCGTGTACAATCTGACAGCTGCACGCGTGTACAATCTTACAGCTGCACGCGTGTGCAATCTGAGCTGCACGCATTTGCAATCTGACAGTGCACACGTTTGCAATCTTACAGCTGCATGCATGTGCAATCTGACAGCTGCACATGTTTGCAATCTTACAGCTGCATGCGTGTGCAATCTGACAGCTGCATGCGGGTGCAATCTTACAGCTGCACGCGTGTGCAATCTGAGCTGCACGTGTGTGCAATCTGAGCTGTACGCATGTGCAATCTGACAGCTGCACGCATGTGCAATCTGACAGCTGCATGCGTGTGCAATCTGAGCTGCATGCATGTGCAATCTGACAGCTGCACGCATGTGCAATCTGACAGCTGCACGTGTGTGCAATATTACAGCTGCATGCGTGTGCAATCTGACAGCTGCACGCGTGTGCAACCTGAGCTGCATGTGTGTGCAATCTGAGTTGCATGCATGTGCAATCTGACAGCTGCATGCATGTGCAATCTGACAGCTGCACGCGTGTGCAATCTGACAGCTGCATGCATGCGCAATATTACAGCTGCATGCATGTGCAATCTGAGCTGCACATGTGTGCAATCTGAGCTGCATGCGTGTGCAATCTGAGCTGCACAGGTGTGCAATCTGACAGCTGCATACGTGTGCAATCTTACAGCTACACGTGTGTGCAATCTGAGCTGCACGCATGTGCAATCTGACAGCTGCACGCATGTGCAATCTGACAGCTGCACGCGTGTGAAATATTACAGCTGCATGCATGTGCAATCTGAGCTGCACTTGTGTGCAATCTGAGCTGCATGCGTGTGTAATCTGAGCTGCACATGTGTGCAATCTGAGCTGCATGCGTGTGCAATCTGAGCTGCACACGTGTGCAATCTTACAGCTGCACGCATGTGCAATCTTACAGCTGCATGTGTGTGCAATCTGAGCTGCATGCGTGTGCAATCTGAGCTGCACGCGTGTACAATCTGAGCTGCACAAATCCAATTTGATGGCTGAGCGGTTTCCCAAATAAGACAGGCCTGCATGAGAAAGCTGAAAGCTCAGCCCCAGCACCTTCACAGACCCTGCCCCCCCCTCCCCCTCCCCGCCTTTGCATCCTCACTTATCACCATCAGTGCCCACCACCACTTCCTCACATGGCCATGATGGAGCCTGCCACACATTCCTACCATTGACAGGTAATTTGCACTCAGAAACAGAAATGCGCTCGAAAAGCAGGCTGTTGTCAGCTGCGAGATAGCCTTTTTAAACTGGATTGCAGTTTGAAAGTGGCCAGTTCTCCCGTGGATGTTGCTCGTGGGAAGAGCAGTGAGGTCGCCCTGAAGACACAGGCTGGTTGGACCCCAGCAGCCCTGAATCCTCCAGGAATATACCCAAGCAGATTTTTTATATATATTCTTTCATGGGCATCGCTGGCAAGGCCAGGGTTTGTTGCCCATCCCTAATTGCCCTTGACTGAGTGGCTTGCCGTTTCAGAGGGCCATTAAGAGTCAACCACATTGCTGTGGGTCTGGAGTCACATGGAGGCTAGACCAGGTAGGGACAGCAGATTTCCTTCCCTCAAGGGGACCAGATGGGTTTTTACAAAAGCCAATGATGGTTTCATGGTCACTATTACTGAGACTGGCTTTCAATTCCAGATTTATTAACTGAATTTAAATTCCACCAGCTGCTGTGGTGGGATTTGAACTCATGTCCCCCCAGAGCCGCTGAGTTACTGGTCCACTGACAGTGCCACTACCCCACCATCTCCCCCTGTTTGACAACAATAGCCACACCTGAGCAGGTATGAAAACGTTACCATCAGGGCTAGTATGTCTTGGGGAAGCAGTTGCACAGTTTACATCTGTCTGAAATGAAGCCAATGCCAGGTTAACTGCACAGGAGCCCTGGTAACGGCCAGGATTGATCAGCAAGGGACGGCTCCATCTGGAGTCGAGCGCTGCAGTGAGTTAGCGCATCGCTGTGGCCTGAGTCGAGAACTACAAAGGAAAGAACTTGCATTTACATGGCGCCTTTCAGAACCCCAGCACATCCCCAAGCCCGTTACAGTCACTGAAGTAACTTTGAAATGTAGTGACCATTGCAATGTGAGGTAATTTGGGATGGGAGGCTCTGTAATTTATGATATGCCTAGGCCTGGTTAAGATTGAACTTCGCATTAGTAGATTGAGCTGTCATGATAATAGACTAATAAATAGGATCAGAGGATGTACAGCCAGTAGACAAATGGATAGCTAACTGGTTGCAAGACAGGTTAAGGGTCTTCTTGAGTTCTCTGTCTGAAGTCAGCTGCTTGCCGATTCTTCATCAAACCACAGCAAAGTGATTTTTTACTACTTGTAGCAAGGGGGAGGTAGACCCCAGTCTACTTCAGCTGGAATGGGGATTGAACCCCACGCTGTTGGTATGAATCTGATCCACACACCACCCATTGAGCCAACTGAGCTAAACATGACTGGCCTCGCCTCCCCTCCCCTCCCACTATTGCCATTGGTGTGTGTTGGAAGGATTTACAAGTTGATAATCAATCTGTTTGGCCACGTTATGAACACACCTTCCTTGGCCGTCAAGTCCTGAAGTGGGACCTGAACCTGCAGCTTCTGGCAGGTCTACTGCCCGCTGATTCTATGCATTGCATTGCACAAAACTAACCCCTCTCACAAACCGATTGTTAAATCCTCCCTTCACCCTCTTCCCACTCACCCCATCCGAGTGAAGGGATGAGGAGAAGCAGGGAGCAGGTCTGCTGTGGGACATTTTCTCCACGATGCCCGCGACATGCCACTGATGTGACGACTTGTGGTGACATGAGCTTTCACAGGCTGTTCGACATGTCAATGGCCAAGTAGTGGTGAACAGTTTGCTAAATGCACTTACAGGAGAGCAGTGCCCCTTTAAGAAATCCATGGCAAGCTGTACAACTACAGAGCACCGAGGGATCGATTAATGACTCCTTTAACTCAGTAACAGCGTGGTCATTGTTTTGTTTGAGCGTATTTCATGTTCTACTCTCCACGTTGCAAGTTCAAGAACTGGAGCTCAGCCAGAGTCAATGCGATACATTCAGCTCTTTAAAGGAACAGAGCACCTCAAGCCCGAGTATTTTTATGCGTGGCTTGTCCACAAGCGCACAGAAGAGATGACCTCGGCTGCCTCGAAAACCATTACGCCAACTGATCCCAAGTGACGTCAAGGTGCATTCCGCCTCCTGCCCCAGGGAGAAAAAAGCGCCTGTCAAAAGGTTATGTTTACCCTGTGAGGGCGCTGCCCCTTTAAGACAGTCCCCAGTGTAGTGGCAGTTTGGGTAATGTAACCTGGCTGTCTCTTTAGCACTGAAAGCTGCAGGTACAGCGCAGGATGAGAGGCAACAGATGGTACATGGGTGTGGGAGGAAGAGGGATTCCTATTATGTAAAGTATGAAGGAGCGCTTTTGTTGTTTACGTTGACTGAGAAAAAAAACTGTATAATCTGACTATTCATCGTCATTGTAAAACTGCTAAACGAGTGAGGTCCGTTACACTCCACAAACATGGAAAGCCAGAGCAGGATAATGGGAAACGGCTGACAGCACTCGATGTGGGTGCCTGCATGCCCACCCGTTTGTATGAACATGTAGCGAGGGTCTGCAAGCGTTGGCAGTGGGACATTAGTCCACAAGCCCCTGGCTTAGAAGCGAAAGCACTAATAGTGGGTTGGCCCTCACAAGCCCCGACACATCAGTGCAGCTGTGTGCTGACACTCCACATTGCTATGGGGTTTTCAGGAGGACGGTTGAGAGGGAAAAGCACTGCTCAGTGTCCACACTGACCTTGACTTGAGGTCTGTGCTATGCTAAATTACTGGACCTCAAGACCACGTGACTCCAGTTTCTCAAGTATCAACTGTAGACCCATTGGTAGCACTCTTAGCTCTGAGTGTGTAGATTGTGAGCTCAAATCCCACTCCAGTGACTTTAGCCTGTAACTTTAGGCTGACAGTCCCTGCGCAGTAGTGCGAGAGTGCTGCACTGTCACAGGGGCTCTCTGGGATCAGATATTAAACTGAGGCGATGTTTGCCTCTCAGGTGGACACCAAAGATCCCAGGCCACCATTCTGAAGAAGAGCACGAGAGTTCTCCCCTGTGCCCTGGGCCAGCGTTTATCTTGCCACAGTCGTAACTGAAAAAGAAACGCTGATCTGGCCATTACCACATTGCTATTAGTGGGATCTTGCTGTGCGGAAATTGGCTGCTGCTTTTCATACAACACAATAGTGATTACTTTTTAAAAAAAAAAAATACCTCATTGGCTGCAATGTGCTTTGGGACATCCTGAGGTCATGAAAAGTGCTATATAAATGCAAATCTTTATTCTCTTTCCAGTCAAACATACCACTAGGTTCACTCACAAACCCTCCCCCTTCTCCACCTGCAAACAGCACACTAAACTCAAACAGCAATGTGACTTTTTGATTGTTTTTTATCTATTTGTTCATGGGATGTGGGTGCCAGTGGTAAGGCCAGGACCTGTTACCCATCCCTAATTGCCCTTGAGAAGGTGGTGGTGAAGCTGCCTTCTTGAACCGCTGCAGTCCATGTGGTGTAGGTACACCCACAGTGCTGTTAGGGAGGGAGTTCCAGGATTTTGACCCAGCGACAGTGCAGGAACGGCGATATATTTCCAAGTCAGGATGGTGAGTGACTTGGAGGGGTGTCCAGGTGCCGATGTTCCCATCTATCTGCTGCCCTTGTCCTTCTAGATGGTAGAGGTAACAGGTTTGGAAGGTACTGTCAGAGGAGCCTTGGTGAATTCCTGCAGTGCATCTTGTAGATGGTACACACTGCTGCCACTGTGCATCGGTGGTGAAGGGAGTGAATGTTTGTGAATGTGGTGCCAATCAAGCGGGTTGCTTTATCCTGGATGGTGCCAAGCTTCTTGAGTGGGAGCTGCACTCATCCAGGCAAGTGGGGAGTATTCCATCACACTCCTGACTTGTGTCTTGTAGGTGGTGGACAGGCTTTGGGGAGTCAGGAGGTGAGTTACTCGCTGCAGGATTCCCAGCCTCTGATCTGCCCTTGTAGCCACAGTATTTATATGGCTAGTCCAGATCAGTTTCTGGTCAATGGTAACCCCAGGATGTTGATAGTGGGGGATTCAGTGATGGTAATGCCATTGAACATCAAGGGGTGATGGTTAGATTCTCTCTTGTTGGAGATGGTTATTGCCTGGCACTTGTGTGGCACGAATGTTACATATCCCATATCAGCAGATCTTGCTGTATATGAACAGGGACGGCTTCAATCCTGGCAGAGGGGCTCATAAAAACTTGGCATGTAAGAGCCCGAATTTGCACAGTCAGTCAGTTTAACAGCTCTAAAGAGTTTGGAAGTTTTGTAAGTTATTCCCTGAGTTCCTGCAGTGCCGGTCCGTCAGCTGTGCATGGCAATGCTCACTGACAGGGATCGGTTGTACCTCGGGAACCTCCCTCGAGCAGCCCTTAATCTTTCCACAGAGTAAGAGGTCACAGAAGGGTGAACTCTACCTCAGGAGGTTACTGAGGAGCTATCAGTGTTCACAGGAAGCTGTTTAGCGAGAGAGACTGCGTGTTTTGTGGTGTCAGACCCCTGCCCCACCCATCACCCTCCCCGGGCTGCTGTAAGGAGTATCATTTCAGCTCCCTGTGTTCTGTCTCGAGCGAGCGAGTGAGAGAGAGAGAGAAAATGGAAAGAAAGCAGGGGACCGTGCTGACAAGGATAGATTGACTGCATTCAGCCCGGCCACTGTGACTGCTTGGCATGCAATATCATTTAGTTTCTTTTCCCTTAAGATAATGCTACTTGTCGAAGGTGGGAGAAAGGCATGAACATTCAGCCAGTAATTTATCAAGCCCAGGTCTAATGAAGACAAATGAGTTCTGGACAGGGGCCTTGTGGTGTTATTTTTCCTACCCTGCTCCAGCTGTGAGTGACTGGGCACAATTTGGACTCCACATCTTTCATGATCCTTTGGCAGAAACCACATACTCAGGCGAAATCTGAATTTGATCTATGCTTTGGCACTGTGCCCCAGAGAGTGAATATACACAAATGGTATAGATACATGCACCGTTAACACAGTAGACTCCCTTGGTACATCAAACCACTTCCACTCACTCGTTAACTACAAGTTCTGTGAAAGTGCTTTGTAATGGTTTATATATAGAGTCATATAAGCCGCAGAGTGACTTACAGACTGTAACTCAATCAATGAGTTCAGGTTACTGACTGGAAAAGGTTACGGGCTTAGAGTTGCAACTGGGTGCCTGCTTGCTTTCGGTCTTGATACCTTCACATAACTAAATATTCCCCCACTTGCTCCCGTGTTTTGGGAGAGAGCTGAAGTTTCTCTCTGCTTTGGGCACAATCTGAGAGTCACTCACAAGGCGTCTGTAAGGAAAAGTTTTATAATTTAGTGCAACAGGCTGAGGACCAGACAGGAGCTTGTGTTGGAAATTTGGAGAAAGATTTCAACTTGACTGACTCCTGGCTCACATGCTTATATATTGACCTCAACTCTTTCAGTCAAATTAGTAGGGAATTCCCTCAGAACCAATCTCATCCCATTTACTCTGAGAGTGGAGAATTCCCTTGGAACCAATCTCATCCCATTTACTCTGAGAGTAGGGAATTCCCTCGGAACCAATCTCATCCCATTTACTCCGGGAGTAGAGAATTCCCTCTGAACCAATCTCATCCCATTTACTCTGAGAGTAGAGAATTCCCTCGGAACCAATCTCATCCCATTTACTCCGGGTGTATAGAATTCCCTCGGAACCAATCTCATCCCATTTACTCTGAGAGTAGAGAATTCCCTCAGAGCCAATCTCATCCCATTTACTCTGAGAGTAGAGAATTCCCTCGGAACCAATCTCATCCCATTTACTCTGAGTGTAAAGAATTCCCTCTGAACCAATCTCATCCCATTTACTCTGAGAGTAGAGAATTCCCTCTGAACCAATCTCATCCCATTTACTCTGAGAGTAGAGAATTCCCTCGGAACCAATCTCATCCCATTTACTCTGAGTGTAAAGAATTCCCTCTGAACCAATCTCATCCCATTTACTCTGAGAGTAGAGAATTCCCTCTGAACCAATCTCATCCCATTTACTCTGAGAGTAGAGAATTCCCTCTGAACCAATCTCATACCACTTATTCTGAGAGTATAGAATTCTACTGGAACCAATCTCATCCCATTTACTCTGGAGTATAGAATTCTACTGGAACCAATCTCATCCCATTTACTCTGGAGTATAGAATTCTTATGGAACCAATCTCATCCCATTTACTCTGGAGTATAGAATTCTACTGGAACCAATCTCATCCCATTTACTCTGAGAGTATAGAATTCTACTGGAACCAATCTCATCCCATTTACTCTGAGAGTATAGAATTCTACTGGAACCAATCTCATCCCACTTATTCTGAGAGTATAGAATTCTACTGGAACCAATCTCATCCCATTTACTCTGGAGTATAGAATTCTACTGGAACCAATCTCATCGCACTTATTCTGAGAGTATAGAATTCTACTGGAACCAATCTCATCCCATTTACTCTGAGAGTATAGAATTCTACTGGAACCAATCTCATCCCACTTATTCTGGGAGTATAGAATTCCCTCGGAACCAATCTCATCCCATTTACTCTGGAGTATAGAATTCTACTGGAACCAATCTCATCCCACTTATTCTGAGAGTATAGAATTCTACTAGAACCAATCTCATCCCACTTATTCTGGGAGTATAGAATTCCCTCGGAACCAATCTCATCCCATTTACTCTGGAGTATAGAATTCTACTGGAACCAATCTCATCCCATTTACTCTGGGAGTATAGAATTCTACTGCAACCAATCTCATCCCATTTACTCTGAGAGTATAGAATTCTATAGGAACAATTCCCTTCTCAGTTATTCCGGGAGTATAGAATTCTGTAGGAACCAATCCCTTCTCTGTTACTCCGGGAGTATAGAATTCTAGCGGAACCAATCCCATCTCTGTTACTCCGGGAGTATAGAATTCTACCGGAACCAATCCCTTCTCTGTTACTCCGGGAGTATAGAATTCTACCGGAACCAATCCCTTCTCAGTTACTCCGGGAGTATAGAATTCTATAGGAACCAATCGCTTCTCAGTTACTCCGGGAGTATAGAATTCTACCGGAACCAATCCCTTCTCAGTTACTCCGGGAGTATAGAATTCTACCGGAACCAATCCCTTCTCTGTTACTCCGGGAGTATAGAATTCTACCGGAACCAATCCCTTCTCTGTTACTCCGGGAGTATAGAATTCTACCAGAACCAATCCCTTCTCAGTTACTCCGGGAGTATAGAATTCTATAGGAACCAATCCCTTCTCAGTTACTCCGGGAGTATAGAATTCTACCGGAACCAATCCCTTCTCAGTTACTCCGGGAGTATAGAATTCTACCGGAACTAACCCCTTCTCAGTTACTCCGGGAGTATACAATTCTATAGGAACCAATCCCTTCTCAGTTACTCCGGGAGTATAGAATTCTATAGGAACCAATCCCTTCTCAGTTACTCCGGGAGTATAGAATTCTATAGGAACCAATCCCTTCTCAGTTACTCCGGGAGTATAGAATTCTACCGGAACCAATCCCTTCTCAGTTACTCCGGGAGTATAGAATTTTATAGGAACCAATCCCTTCTCTGTTACTCCGGGAGTATAGAATTCTACTGGAACCAATCCCTTCTCAGTTACTCCGGGAGTATAGAATTCTATAGGAACCAATCCCTTCTCAGTTACTCCGGGAGTATAGAATTCTACCGGAACCAATCCCTTCTCAGTTACTCCGGGAGTATAGAATTCTATAGGAACCAATCGCTTCTCAGTTACTCCGGGAGTATAGAATTCTACTGGAACCAATCCCTTCTCAGTTACTCCGGGAGTATAGAATTCTACCAGAACCAATCGCTTCTCAGTTACTCCGGGAGTATAGAATTCTACCGGAACCAATCCCTTCTCAGTTACTCCGGGAGTATAGAATTCTATCAGAACCAATCCCTTCTCAGTTACTCCGGGAGTATAGAATTCAACCAGAACCAATCCCTTCTCAGTTACTCCGGGAGTGTAGAATTCTATAGGAACCAATCCCTTCTCAGTTACTCCGGGAGTATAGAATTCTATAGGAACCAATCCCTTCTCAGTTACTCCGGGAGTATAGAATTCTTTAGGAACCAATCCCTTCTCAGTTACTCCGGGAGTATAGAATTATACCGGAACCAATCCCTTCTCAGTTACTCCGGGAGTATAGAATTCTATAGGAACCAATCCCTTCTCAGTTACTCCGGGAGTATAGAATTCTACCAGAACCAATCCCTTCTCAGTTACTCCGGGAGTATAGAATTCTTTAGGAACCAATCCCTTCTCAGTTACTCCGGGAGTATAGAATTCTACCGGAACCAATCCCTTCTCAGTTACTCCGGGAGTATAGAATTCCATCGGAACCAATCGCTTCTCAGTTACTCCGGGAGTATAGAATTCCACTGGAACCAATCCCTTCTCAGTTACTCCGGGAGTATAGAATTCTATAGGAACCAATCCCTTCTCAGTTACTCCGGGAGTGTAGAATTCTATAGGAACCAATCGCTTCTCAGTTACTCCGGGAGTATAGAATTCTACCGGAACAAATCCCTTCTCAGTTACTCCGGGAGTATAGAAGTCTACCAGAACCAATCCCTTCTCAGTTACTCCGGGAGTATAGAATTCAATAGGAACCAATCGCTTCTCAGTTACTCCGGGAGTATAGAATTCTACTGGAACCAATCCCTTCTCAGTTACTCCGGGAGTATAGAATTCTATAGGAACCAATCCCTTCTCAGTTACTCCGGGAGTATAGAATTCTACCGGAACCAATCCCTTCTCAGTTACTCCGGGAGTATAGAATTCTACCGGAACCAATCCCTTCTCTGTTACTCCGGGAGTATAGAATTCTACCGGAACCAATCCCTTCTCTGTTACTCCGGGAGTATAGAATTCTACCAGAACCAATCCCTTCTCAGTTACTCCGGGAGTATAGAATTCTATAGGAACCAATCCCTTCTCAGTTACTCCGGGAGTATAGAATTCTACCAGAACCAATCGCTTCTCAGTTACTCCGGGAGTATAGAATTCTACCGGAACCAATCCCTTCTCAGTTACTCCGGGAGTATAGAATTCTATCAGAACCAATCCCTTCTCAGTTACTCCGGGAGTATAGAATTCAACCAGAACCAATCCCTTCTCAGTTACTCCGGGAGTGTAGAATTCTATAGGAACCAATCCCTTCTCAGTTACTCCGGGAGTATAGAATTCTATAGGAACCAATCCCTTCTCAGTTACTCCGGGAGTATAGAATTCTTTAGGAACCAATCCCTTCTCAGTTACTCCGGGAGTATAGAATTATACCGGAACCAATCCCTTCTCAGTTACTCCGGGAGTATAGAATTCTATAGGAACCAATCCCTTCTCAGTTACTCCGGGAGTATAGAATTCTACCAGAACCAATCCCTTCTCAGTTACTCCGGGAGTATAGAATTCTTTAGGAACCAATCCCTTCTCAGTTACTCCGGGAGTATAGAATTCTACCGGAACCAATCCCTTCTCAGTTACTCCGGGAGTATAGAATTCCATCGGAACCAATCGCTTCTCAGTTACTCCGGGAGTATAGAATTCCACTGGAACCAATCCCTTCTCAGTTACTCCGGGAGTATAGAATTCTATAGGAACCAATCCCTTCTCAGTTACTCCGGGAGTGTAGAATTCTATAGGAACCAATCGCTTCTCAGTTACTCCGGGAGTATAGAATTCTACCGGAACAAATCCCTTCTCAGTTACTCCGGGAGTATAGAAGTCTACCAGAACCAATCCCTTCTCAGTTACTCCGGGAGTATAGAATTCAATAGGAACCAATCGCTTCTCAGTTACTCCGGGAGTATAGAATTCTACTGGAACCAATCCCTTCTCAGTTACTCCGGGAGTATAGAATTCTATAGGAACCAATCCCTTCTCAGTTACTCCGGGAGTATAGAATTCTACCGGAACCAATCCCTTCTCAGTTACTCCGGGAGTATAGAATTCTACCGGAACCAATCCCTTCTCTGTTACTCCGGGAGTATAGAATTCTACCGGAACCAATCCCTTCTCTGTTACTCCGGGAGTATAGAATTCTACCAGAACCAATCCCTTCTCAGTTACTCCGGGAGTATAGAATTCTATAGGAACCAATCCCTTCTCAGTTACTCCGGGAGTATAGAATTCTACCGGAACCAATCCCTTCTCAGTTACTCCGGGAGTATAGAATTCTACCGGAACTAACCCCTTCTCAGTTACTCCGGGAGTATACAATTCTATAGGAACCAATCCCTTCTCAGTTACTCCGGGAGTATAGAATTCTATAGGAAGCAATCCCTTCTCAGTTACTCCGGGAGTATAGAATTCTATAGGAACCAATCCCTTCTCAGTTACTCCGGGAGTATAGAATTCTACCGGAACCAATCCCTTCTCAGTTACTCCGGGAGTATAGAATTTTATAGGAACCAATCCCTTCTCTGTTACTCCGGGAGTATAGAATTCTACTGGAACCAATCCCTTCTCAGTTACTCCGGGAGTATAGAATTCTATAGGAACCAATCCCTTCTCAGTTACTCCGGGAGTATAGAATTCTACCGGAACCAATCCCTTCTCAGTTACTCCGGGAGTATAGAATTCTATAGGAACCAATCGCTTCTCAGTTACTCCGGGAGTATAGAATTCTACTGGAACCAATCCCTTCTCAGTTACTCCGGGAGTATAGAATTCTACCAGAACCAATCGCTTCTCAGTTACTCCGGGAGTATAGAATTCTACCGGAACCAATCCCTTCTCAGTTACTCCGGGAGTATAGAATTCTATCAGAACCAATCCCTTCTCAGTTACTCCGGGAGTATAGAATTCAACCAGAACCAATCCCTTCTCAGTTACTCCGGGAGTGTAGAATTCTATAGGAACCAATCCCTTCTCAGTTACTCCGGGAGTATAGAATTCTATAGGAACCAATCCCTTCTCAGTTACTCCGGGAGTATAGAATTCTTTAGGAACCAATCCCTTCTCAGTTACTCCGGGAGTATAGAATTCTACCGGAACCAATCCCTTCTCAGTTACTCCGGGAGTATAGAATTCTATAGGAACCAATCCCTTCTCAGTTACTCCGGGAGTATAGAATTCTACCAGAACCAATCCCTTCTCAGTTACTCCGGGAGTATAGAATTCTTTAGGAACCAATCCCTTCTCAGTTACTCCGGGAGTATAGAAGTCTACCAGAACCAATCCCTTCTCAGTTACTCCGGGAGTATAGAATTCAATAGGAACCAATCCCTTCTCAGTTACTCCGGGAGTATAGAATTCTACCGGAACCAATCCCTTCTCAGTTACTCCGGGAGTATAGAATTCCATCGGAACCAATCGCTTCTCAGTTACTCCGGGAGTATAGAATTCCACTGGAACCAATCCCTTCTCAGTTACTCCGGGAGTATAGAATTCTATAGGAACCAATCCCTTCTCAGTTACTCCGGGAGTGTAGAATTCTATAGGAACCAATCGCTTCTCAGTTACTCCGGGAGTATAGAATTCTACCGGAACAAATCCCTTCTCAGTTACTCCGGGAGTATAGAAGTCTACCAGAACCAATCCCTTCTCAGTTACTCCGGGAGTATAGAATTCAATAGGAACCAATCGCTTCTCAGTTACTCCGGGAGTATAGAATTCTACTGGAACCAATCCCTTCTCAGTTACTCCGGGAGTATAGAATTCTATAGGAACCAATCCCTTCTCAGTTACTCCGGGAGTATAGAATTCTACCGGAACCAATCCCTTCTCAGTTACTCCGGGAGTATAGAATTCTACTGGAACCAATCCCTTCTCAGTTACTCCGGGAGTATAGAATTCTACCGGAACCAATCCCTTCTCAGTTACTCCGGGAGTATAGAATTCTATAGGAACCAATCGCTTCTCAGTTACTCCGGGAGTATAGAATTCTATAGGAACCACTCCCTTCTCAGTTACTCCGGGAGTATAGAATTCTACCGGAACCAATGGCTTCTCAGTTACTCCGGGAGTATAGAATTCTATAGGAACCAATCCCTTCTCAGTTACTCCGGGACTGTAGAATTCTATAGGAACCAATCCCTTCTCAGTTACTCCGGGAGTATAGAATTCTATAGGAACCAATCGCTTCTCAGTTACTCCGGGAGTATAGAATTCTATAGGAACCAATCGCTTCTCAGTTACTCCGGGAGTATAGAATTCTATAGGAACCAATCGCTTCTCAGTTACTCCGGGAGTATAGAATTCTATAGGAACCAATCCCTTCTCAGTTACTCCGGGAGTATAGAATTCTACCGGAACCAATCGCTTCTCAGTTACACCGGGAGTATAGAATTCTACAGGAACCAATCCCTTCTCAGTTACTCCGGGAGTATAGAATTCTATAGGAACCAATCCCTTCTCAGTTACTCCGGGAGTATAGAATTCTACCGGAACCAATCGCTTCTCAGTTACTCCGGGAGTATAGAATTCTATAGGAACCAATCGCTTCTCAGTTACTCCGGGAGTATAGAATTCTACCGGAACAAATCCCTTCTCAGTTACTCCGGGAGAATAGAATTCTACCGGAACCAATCGCTTCTCAGTTACTCCGGGAGTATAGAATTCTATAGGAACCAATCGCTTCTCAGTTACTCCGGGAGTATAGAATTCTACCGGAACAAATCCCTTCTCAGTTACTCCGGGAGTATAGAATTCTATAGGAACCAATCCCTTCTCAGTTACTCCGGGAGTATAGAATTCTTTAGGAACCAATCGCTTCTCAGTTACTCCGGGAGTATAGAATTCTACAGGAACCAATCCCTTCTCAGTTACTCCGGGAGTTTAGAATTCTATAGGAACCAATCCCTTCTCAGTTACTCCGGGAGTGTAGAATTCTACCGGAACCAATCCCTTCTCAGTTACTCCGGGAGTATAGAATTCTGTAGGAACCAATCCCTTCTCAGTTAGTCCGGGAGTATATAATTCTTTAGGAACCAATCCCTTCTCAGTTACTCCGGGAGTAAAGAATTCTACCAGAACCAATCCCTCCTCAGTTACTCCGGGAGTATAGAATTCTTTAGGAACCAATCCCTTCTCAGTTACTCCGGGAGTATAGAAGTCTACCAGAACCAATCCCTTCTCAGTTACTCCGGGAGTATAGAATTCTTTAGGAACCAATCCCTTCTCAGTTACTCCGGGAGTATAGAATTCTACCAGAACCAATCCCTTCTCAGTTACTCCGGGAGTATAGAATTCTATAGGAACCAATCCCTTCTCAGTTACTCCGGGAGTATAGAATTCTACTGGAACCAATCGCTTCTCAGTTACTCCGGGAGTATAGAATTCTACCAGAACCAATCCCTTCTCAGTTACTCCGGGAGTGTAGAATTCTTTAGGAACCAATCCCTTCTCAGTTACTCCGGGAGTATAGAATTCTATAGGAACCAATCGCTTCTCAGTTACTCCGGGAGTATAGAATTCTTTAGGAACCAATCCCTTCTCAGTTACTCCGGGAGTATAGAATTCTACCGGAACCAATCCCTTCTCAGTTACTCCGGGAGTATAGAATTCTATAGGAACCAATCCCTTCTCAGTTACTCCGGGAGTATAGAATTCTACCAGAACCAATCCCTTCTCAGTTACTCCGGGAGTATAGAATTCTTTAGGAACCAATCCCTTCTCAGTTACTCCGGGAGTATAGAAGTCTACCAGAACCAATCCCTTCTCAGTTACTCCGGGAGTATAGAATTCTTTAGGAACCAATCCCTTCTCAGTTACTCCGGGAGTATAGAATTCTACCAGAACCAATCCCTTCTCAGTTACTCCGGGAGTATAGAATTCTTTAGGAACCAATCCCTTCTCAGTTACTCCGGGAGTATAGAATTCTACCAGAACCAATCGCTTCTCAGTTACTCCAGGAATATAGAATTCTATAGGAACCAATCCCTTCTCAGTTACTCCGGGAGTATAGAATTCTATAGGAACCAATCCCTTCTCAGTTACTCCGGGAGTATAGAATTCTATAGGAACCAATCCCTTCTCAGTTACTCCGGGAGTATAGAATTCTACCGGAACCAATCCCTTCTCAGTTACTCCGGGAGTATAGAATTCCATCGGAACCAATCGCTTCTCAGTTACTCCGGGAGTATAGAATTCCACTGGAACCAATCCCTTCTCAGTTACTCCGGGAGTATAGAATTCTATAGGAACCAATCCCTTCTCAGTTACTCCGGGAGTGTAGAATTCTATAGGAACCAATCGCTTCTCAGTTACTCCGGGAGTATAGAATTCTACCGGAACCAATCCCTTCTCAGTTACTCCGGGAGTATAGAATTCTATAGGAACCAATCCCTTCTCAGTTACTCCGGGAGTATAGAATTCTACCGGAACCAATCCCTTCTCAGTTACTCCGGGAGTATAGAATTCTACTGGAACCAATCCCTTCTCAGTTACTCCGGGAGTATAGAATTCTACCGGAACCAATCCCTTCTCAGTTACTCCGGGAGTATAGAATTCTATAGGAACCAATCCCTTCTCAGTTACTCCGGGAGTATAGAATTCTACCCGAACCAATCCCTTCTCAGTTACTCCGGGAGTATAGAATTCTATAGGAACCAATCCCTTCTCAGTTACTCCGGGAGTATAGAATTCTACTGGAACCAATCCCTTCTCAGTTACTCCGGGAGTATAGAATTCTATAGAAACCAATCCCTTCTCAGTTACTCCGGGAGTGTAGAATTCTACTGGAACCAATCTCTTCTCAGTTACTCCGGGAGTATAGAATTCTATAGGAACCAATCCCTTCTCACTTACTCCGGGAGTATAGAATGCTATAGGAACCAATCCCTTCTCAGTTACTCTGGGAGTATAGAATTCTATAGGAACCAATCGCTTCTCAGTTACTCCGGGAGTATAGAATTCTATAGGAACCAATCCCTTCTCAGTTACTCCGGGAGTATAGAATTCTACCGGAACCAATCGCTTCTCAGTTACTCCGGGAGTATAGAATTCTATAGGAACCAATCCCTTCTCAGTTACTCCGGGAGTATAGAATTCTGTAGGAACCAATCCCTTCTCAGTTAGTCCGGGAGTATATAATTCTTTAGGAACCAATCCCTTCTCAGTTACTCCGGGAGTAAAGAATTCTACCAGAACCAAACCCTTCTCAGTTACTCCGGGAGTATAGAATTCTTTAGGAACCAATCCCTTCTCAGTTACTCCGGGAGTATAGAAGTCTACCAGAACCAATCCCTTCTCAGTTACTCCGGGAGTATAGAATTCTTTAGGAACCAATCCCTTCTCAGTTACTCCGGGAGTATAGAATTCTACCAGAACCAATCCCTTCTCAGTTACTCCGGGAGTATAGAATTCTATAGGAACCAATCCCTTCTCAGTTACTCCGGGAGTATAGAATTCTACCAGAACCAATCGCTTCTCAGTTACTCCGGGAGTATAGAATTCTACCAGAACCAATCCCTTCTCAGTTACTCCGGGAGTGTAGAATTCTATAGGAACCAATCCCTTCTCAGTTACTCCGGGAGTATAGAATTCTATAGGAACCAATCGCTTCTCAGTTACTCCGGGAGTATAGAATTCTTTAGGAACCAATCCCTTCTCAGTTACTCCGGGAGTATAGAATTCTACCGGAACCAATCCCTTCTCAGTTACTCCGGGAGTATAGAATTCTATAGGAACCAATCCCTTCTCAGTTACTCCGGGAGTATAGAATTCTACCAGAACCAATCCCTTCTCAGTTACTCCGGGAGTATAGAATTCTTTAGGAACCAATCCCTTCTCAGTTACTCCGGGAGTATAGAAGTCTACCAGAACCAATCCCTTCTCAGTTACTCCGGGAGTATAGAATTCTTTAGGAACCAATCCCTTCTCAGTTACTCCGGGAGTATAGAATTCTACCAGAACCAATCCCTTCTCAGTTACTCCGGGAGTATAGAATTCTTTAGGAACCAATCCCTTCTCAGTTACTCCGGGAGTATAGAATTCTACCAGAACCAATCGCTTCTCAGTTACTCCAGGAATATAGAATTCTATAGGAACCAATCCCTTCTCAGTTACTCCGGGAGTATAGAATTCTATAGGAACCAATCCCTTCTCAGTTACTCCGGGAGTATAGAATTCTATAGGAACCAATCCCTTCTCAGTTACTCCGGGAGTATAGAATTCTACCGGAACCAATCCCTTCTCAGTTACTCCGGGAGTATAGAATTCCATCGGAACCAATCGCTTCTCAGTTACTCCGGGAGTATAGAATTCCACTGGAACCAATCCCTTCTCAGTTACTCCGGGAGTATAGAATTCTATAGGAACCAATCCCTTCTCAGTTACTCCGGGAGTGTAGAATTCTATAGGAACCAATCGCTTCTCAGTTACTCCGGGAGTATAGAATTCTACCGGAACCAATCCCTTCTCAGTTACTCCGGGAGTATAGAATTCTATAGGAACCAATCCCTTCTCAGTTACTCCGGGAGTATAGAATTCTACCGGAACCAATCCCTTCTCAGTTACTCCGGGAGTATAGAATTCTACTGGAACCAATCCCTTCTCAGTTACTCCGGGAGTATAGAATTCTACCGGAACCAATCCCTTCTCAGTTACTCCGGGAGTATAGAATTCTATAGGAACCAATCCCTTCTCAGTTACTCCGGGAGTATAGAATTCTACCCGAACCAATCCCTTCTCAGTTACTCCGGGAGTATAGAATTCTATAGGAACCAATCCCTTCTCAGTTACTCCGGGAGTATAGAATTCTACTGGAACCAATCCCTTCTCAGTTACTCCGGGAGTATAGAATTCTATAGAAACCAATCCCTTCTCAGTTACTCCGGGAGTGTAGAATTCTACTGGAACCAATCTCTTCTCAGTTACTCCGGGAGTATAGAATTCTATAGGAACCAATCCCTTCTCACTTACTCCGGGAGTATAGAATTCTATAGGAACCAATCCCTTCTCAGTTACTCCGGGAGTATAGAATTCTATAGGAACCAATCGCTTCTCAGTTACTCCGGGAGTATAGAATTCTATAGGAACCAATCCCTTCTCAGTTACTCCGGGAGTATAGAATTCTACCGGAACCAATCGCTTCTCAGTTACTCCGGGAGTATAGAATTCTATAGGAACCAATCCCTTCTCAGTTACTCCGTGACTGTAGAATTCTATAGGAACCAATCCCTTCTCAGTTACTCCGGGAGTATAGAATTCTATAGGAACCAATCGCTTCTCAGTTACTCCGGGAGTATAGAATTCTATAGGAACCAATCGCTTCTCAGTTACTCCGGGAGTATAGAATTCTATAGGAACCAATCGCTTCTCAGTTACTCCGGGAGTATAGAATTCTATAGGAACCAATCCCTTCTCAGTTACTCCGGGAGTATAGAATTCTACCAGAACCAATCCCTTCTCAGTTACTCCGGGAGTATAGAATTCTTTAGGAACCAATCCCTTCTCAGTTACTCCGGGAGTATAGAATTCTACCAGAACCAATCGCTTCTCAGTTACTCCAGGAATATAGAATTCTATAGGAACCAATCCCTTCTCAGTTACTCCGGGACTATAGAATTCTATAGGAACCAATCCCTTCTCAGTTACTCCTGGAGTATAGAATTCTATAGGAACCAATCCCTTCTCAGTTACTCCGGGAGTATAGAATTCTACCGGAACCAATCCCTTCTCAGTTACTCCGGGAGTATAGAATTCCATCGGAACCAATCGCTTCTCAGTTACTCCGGGAGTATAGAATTCCACTGGAACCAATCCCTTCTCAGTTACTCCGGGAGTATAGAATTCTATAGGAACCAATCCCTTCTCAGTTACTCCGGGAGTGTAGAATTCTATAGGAACCAATCGCTTCTCAGTTACTCCGGGAGTATAGAATTCTACCGGAACCAATCCCTTCTCAGTTACTCCGGGAGTATAGAATTCTATAGGAACAAATCCCTTCTCAGTTACTCCGGGAGTATAGAATTCTACCGGAACCAATCGCTTCTCAGTTACTCCGGGAGTATAGAATTCTATAGGAACCAATCCCTTCTCAGTTACTCCGGGAGTATCGAATTCTATAGGAACCAATCCCTTCTCAGTTACTCCAGGAGTATAGAATTCTATAGGAACCAATCCCTTCTCAGTTACTCCGGGAGTATAGAATTCTACTGGAACCAATCCCTTCTCAGTTACTCCTGGAGTATAGAATTCTACCGGAACCAATCGCTTCTCAGTTACTCCTGGAGTATAGAATTCTACCGGAACCAATCGCTTCTCAGTTACTCCGGGAGTATGGAATTCTATAGGAACCAATCCCTTCTCAGTTACTCCGGGAGTATAGAATTCTACCGGAACCAATCCCTTCTCAGTTACTCCGGGAGTATAGAATTCTATAGGAACCAATCCCTTCTCAGTTACTCCGGGAGTATAGAATTCTACCAGAACCAATCCCTTCTCAGTTACTCCGGGAGTATAGAATTCTACCGGAACCAATCCCTTCTCAGTTACTCCGGGAGTATAGAATTCTACCGGAACCAATCCCTTCTCAGTTACTCCGGGAGTATAGAATTCTACCGGAACCAATCCCTTCTCAGTTACTCCGGGAGTATAGAATTCTACCGGAACCAATCCCTTCTCAGTTACTCCGGGAGTATAGAATTCTACCGGAACCAATCCCTTCTCAGTTACTCCGGGAGTATAGAATTCTACCGGAACCAATCCCTTCTCAGTTACTCCGGGAGTATAGAATTCTATAGGAACCAATCCCTTCTCAGTTACTCCGGGAGTATAGAATTCTACCAGAACCAATCCCTTCTCAGTTACTCCGGGAGTGTAGAATTCTATAGGAACCAATCGCTTCTCAGTTACTCCGGGAGTATAGAATTCTACCGGAACCAATCGCTTCTCAGTTACTCCCGGAGTATAGAATTCTACCAGAACCAATCGCTTCTCAGTTACTCCGGAGTATAGAATTCTATAGGAACCAATCCCTTCTCAGTTCCTCCGGGAGTATAGAATTCTACCGGAACCAATCCCTTCTCAGTTACTCCGGGAGTATAGAATTCTATAGGAACCAATCCCTTCTCAGTTACTCCAGGAGTATAGAATTCTATAGGAAACAATCCCTTCTCAGTTTCTCCGGGAGTATAGAATTCTTTAGGAACCAATCCCTTCTCAGTTACTCCGGGAGTATAGAATTCTATAGGAACAAATCCCTTCTCAGTTACTCCGGGAGTATAGAATTCTACCAGAACCAATCCCTTCTCAGTTACTCCGGGAGTATAGAATTCTATACGAACCAATCGCTTCTCAGTTACTCCAGGAGTATAGAATTCTACCAGAACCAATCCCTTCTCAGTTACTCCGGGAGTATAGAATTCTATAGGAACCAATCCCTTCTCAGTTACTCCAGGAGTATAGAATTCTACCAGAACCAATCCCTTCTCAGTTACTCCGGGAGTATAGAATTCTTTAGGAACCAATCCCTTCTCAGTTACTCCGGGAGTATAGGATTGTATAGGAACCGATCCCTTCTCAGTTACTCCGGGAGTATAGAATTCTATCGGAACCAATCCCTTCTCAGTTACTCCGGGAGTATAGAATTCTATAGGAACCAATCCCTTCTCAGTTACTCCGGAAGTATAGAATTCTATAGGAACCAATCGCCTCTCAGTTACTCCGGGAGTATAGAATTCTACAGGATCCAATCCCTTCCCATTTACTCTGAGAGTATAGAATTCCATCGGAACCAATCCCGTCCCATTCAATCATCTGGTACCATTTCCTAACAAAGAATTTCTTTGTTGTTCAAGATTAGATTGGACACTTGCACAGTTAAACTTCTGGAACTGTCTACAGTCCAATAAGCATTTTGTTCCTTATATTTGCTCAGTTCTGAGGTGCCTTCTGGATCGGCCATTGAATCATTTCAAGTTCCCCCGCTTTCCTGAAGCTAAACTGCTGTGCAGTTGCATGGCTACTAAATGTCCACATTTAAGCACAGGTAGTGAGATCATGGAAGGACATTGCTTTCTTTTAGACCTCTTTTCAGTTCTAAAATAAGGAGACCCTCTGCTGCAATCCCCTATAGCTCACATAGATTATTTTTGCTTGATATGCCCAGCATAATGAACAGTAAACCTCTCCATTAAATATATTTATATCTACTAGCCTGTCCCTCCTTTGGACTACTCACCTTCGATAAGCAAACATAACATCATACCCTCATACTTTGTTCAGTTTAAAACCCTTAAACAAACCAATTTGAACAAAAGACAAACAGAAAAATATGTAACCATTCATTAATCTCCATATATTTGCAATATAGTACCACTTCCCTTCTTGAGTGGAAGAACAATAAAAGGATTACAATTCAAAATACTGAGCTAATTCCTCTTTAATATCTTTTGTATAACATGTAGCAGTTTTTAAATTTTGTAAATGTTCGAGAGCTCTTACTCATCTAATCTTAGCCTTGGGACCTTCAAATCATATTATCACCCTGTCTGTCTCTCTGTTTCACACAGGAGTTCCAAATTAAACCTTTTTTTTATTTCAGATATCTTTTTAAAATTCCTTCTCAATACATACATGGCACAAAGTCAAGGCCAGCATTGCCCATCCTTATAGTCAGACTTAAATTCAATTAATAAAATCTGGAATTGAAAGCTAATCTCAGTAATGGTGAGTATGAAACTATGATTGATCGTTGTAAAAACCCATCTGGTTCACTAATGTCCTTTAGGGAAGGAAATCTGTCGCCCTTACCCGGTCTGGCCTACATGTGACTCCAGAGCCACAGTAAGGTGGTTGTCTCTTAACTGCCCTCTGAAATGGCCTCGCCAGTCATTCAGTTCTAGGGCAATTAAGGATAGGCATCAAATGCTGGCCCAGCCAGTGACACCCACATCCCATGAAAGAATAACAAAAAAGAGAAGGCCATGGTGGGCTTTCTTGAACCGCTGGTTTGACACAGCTGGATAGCTTGCTGGGCCATTTCAGAAGGAAGTTAAAACTCAATCATGCTGAATTGGACTGTAGTCACATGTAAGTCCAGTCTAGGTAAGGACATGAAATAAAGAAGATTGGTGAATAGGTCTTTACGATAATCCAATTCAGTAACCCACCTCTTTAGTTAATGTGCCAGGCACCGGGCTCTAGCAAGCATTTCAGACACTCACATCACCTTTGCAATTAAAAGTGTCAGTAATTACCAACATTTTTAACCTGCATGACCTAGAGTTATAGCTCAATGGCCTTTTTTCCCAGTGTAATTGAACAAAAATTGACGTAATGTGCAGAATTTTGAGTGCAAATTATGTTCAACAGAACTCGAGTCTATTGCGTGAGCTTAAAAAACACACTGGAAGCTGGCCTTGCCCATGGAACTAGCTGTGCCCCCAGGGTGAGTTAAAACACCATGATGGGATTCTGTTAATTGGCCTCACTTGCAGGTCTTTGAGGGGACTCCAAAAACTAAACTGGTTCTTTCAGGCACAAGGACATCAATAAGGATGTTTAAAAAAAATTGACTCTAATTTACGAAGAAAGTGACTGCTGTACCCCAACACAACTTAGCAAATTGTTCCGTACAGTTTTTAAAAATCATGTTCTGTCATTTAAAATCAAGTTACTCAGAGGTGGGGTGTTGTAGGGTGGCCGAGTTGTGCTATTAGTGAGAAAGTTGATCTGCAGTCACTTATTGGTTGGAAACATTAAGTTTATTTACAATCTACTTAGCAGCAACTCCCTGTGGGCTTTCATCTCTACACTGACTGCTGAGGTAGCCGGCACTGCTCTTCTATTGGTTACTACAGATCATGTGATCTTCCTTAACACGTATTATTCTTAAAGGTACATTGCATACTAAATAAAACCATAATTATTACATTCCTCCCCCTTTAACTCCGCTATACATATTATATTTACAAGTGCACATTTTTCAAGACAACATAATATTTACACTGGGTAAGGAATTTACAAGTCCAGTCTTTCAGGTGGTTTCCTGGTATGTGGGGAACGTCGCAGCTCCACAACTTCAGATTCTTTGTCAGGAACCTCCTTTTCCGGAGTTGCCTGAACCATCAGGTGCTTCAGTGGGCACTTGCAGTTCTGTATCCTCAACTCTTAGAGGAACATCAGACAGGTCAGTCCTGGGTTGAGTATCCTCAACAGGAAACGCTGACCCGGTCATGATCTCTGGTGAAACAAAATCTTGATGATTTGTCTCTCTCTTCCTTAAGTGGTCCACATGTTTACAGATGATCCGACCTTCCACCTCCACCTGGTAAGTTAGAGGTCCAGTCACTTATTTCACCCGGGAATAACTTTGGTCTTTCCCCGAAGGTTTTGACGTATACCGCCTCCCCCACAGTAAATTTCCTCTCATGATTGTGCCAATCAAGTTTTCTGGCTTCCCTGAATCCTTTTCACCTTCCCCTCTAAACTCGGCATTATTAAGCTCAATCTCATCCTGAGACGGCGTTTCAACAATAACTCCGCAGGTGTGACACCTGTTGTTGTGTGAGGGGTAGTCCCATAATGAAAAAGAAAGTGTGCTAGCTTGGTTGCCAAGGAATCTCCAGTTAGCTTCTTCATGCCTGCCTTGAACATCTGAACCACCCTTTTGGCCAGTCTGTTTGAGGAAGGGTGGTACAGTGCAGTTTTCACATGAGTAATACCGTTGAGGCTGATAAACCATTGAAACTCAGCACTCGTAAATGCTGTGCTGCTATTGGAATTGACTACTTCTGGTAGTCCGTGAATGGCAAAACTTTGATGTAACTTCTCAATGTAGCAGTCGACGTTGGTGACTTCACCTCATATGTGTCCAACCATTTTGAATGGGCGTCGACAATGAGCAGAAACATTGTTCCCAGGAAAGGTCCCACATAGTCAATGTGTAACTGCACCCAGGGTCTACCCGGCCACTCCAATGGGTGTAACGGAGCTGTCTTTTGCAGTTGCTGACATTGCACACAATTCTTCACTAAACTCTCTATTTCACCATCCATCCCAGGCCACCATAGGTAGCTGCGTGCTATAGTCTTCATTCGGGAAATTCCTGGATCTGCACTGTGTAGTTCAATTAAAAATGGATCCCTTCCCTTTGGAGGGGCTATCACTCATGCCCCCCACAATAAGATGCCATCCTGGCTGGTTATTTCATGTCTTCTGTTGAAGTACGGTTTCATTTAATTAGATATGGGCTCTTGTGACAAACCATGTGCACTTGTTTTCGTACGTGAGATGGGACTGGGTCCCGACTTGTCCAGTCTCTGATCTGTCGAGCACATACCGGCGAGGAATCTAAGAAATTTAACAGTAAAACAAGTCCCTGTGGAACTGGGACGTGCTCAACATTTTCTTGTAAAGACAAATGACTAAGGACATCGGTGTTTGCGATTTTGATTGCCAGGCCTATGTACGAAAGTGTATTCGTATGCTGCCAGAATTAAAGCCCATCATTGCATTCTTGTTGAGGCTGTGGGTGGTAGAGCCTTGTCCTCGCTAAACAATCCTAGCAATGGCTTGTTGTCTGAAACGATTATAAATTGATGGCCGTGTACGTACTGGTGAAATTTCTTGACACCAAAGATGATGGACAGGCCTTCTTTATCTATCTGCGAGTATTATTTCTGTAGGGTAGTGGTTATCACATTTTCCTAACACCCAAATGGTCCCCGGTTTGAAACCAGCAGAAATGTTATCCTTTTCCGCTGTGGTGAGTGTTCTTGATACGTAACCTATTGGCCGTTCCATGCCGTCGTCCATCCGATGATGCCACTGCTCCCATTCCGTAGGGAGATACGTCACATGTCAGCGCCAATTCTTTCGTCTGGTCATAATGCACTAATAGATTGGACGAGTGCAACAATTATTTCACCTTTATGAAAGTTTCTTTCTGGGGTGCCCCCCAAGGCCAACATTGGTACTTTTTGAGTAGAGAATGCAAGGGGGGGGAGGGGACAGCACTGTAGACAAATTGGGTAAGAACCACCCATAATAGCTGATCAATCCTAGGAGTGATTTGAGCTCTGAGACGTTCTTTGGCTCAGGTGCCTCTCCTATGGCTCTCACTTTCTCCTCAACTGGGTGGAGGCCCTGTGAATCTACCCGGTGACCCAAATAGATTATCTCCCTCGCTTGGAACATGTACTTTTCTCTTTTTAAACGCACTCCAGCTTTCAAGAATAATTTTAAGACTTCTTCTAAGTTTCTTCTAAGAGCCAGATGCTCTTTTTCAGTGAATCCTGTCACCAATACATTGTCTAAATAGACTACAACCTGGGGCAGTCCCTGCAGTAAGCTTTCCATTGTTCTCTGAAAGATGGCACAAGCAGATGGCACCGAAAGGCAATCGTGTATATTGGTACAACCTTTTGTGGGTATTAATTGTGACAAATTCCCGGGAGGCATTATCCAATTCTAATTGTTGATAAGCATGACTCGTGTAAAGCTTTGTGTACGTTGTCCCTCCTGCCAGCTTGGTATACAGGTCTTCAATTTTTGGAATGGGGTGTCTGTCCAGCTTAGCTACTTTATTAGCCGTCAGTTTGTTGTCTCTACAAATTCGGATGCTTTGGTCGTGTTTAAGGATGGGGACTATGGGTGCTGCCTATTCTGAGAACTGAACAGGCTGTACAACGCCCAGCTTCTCTAGTCTGTTCAGTTCAATGTCGACTTTTTCTCACAGGGCGTATGGCACTGGTCTCACCTTCATGAAGCGAGGGGTTGCCTCTGGATCCACATGAATCTTGGCCTGCAGGCCCTGGATTTTCCCCAGTTCATCCTTGAAGACAGTGGTGTACTTTCTAAGTAGCTCAGGTAGCCCACTTGCTCTCAACTGGAAAATTTCAGCCCATTCTAACTTAATCTCCTTTAACCAGTTTCACCCCAGGAGGCTTGGCCCTTCACCTGCTACCACCATTGTGCCGATTGTCTTCTACAATGGACAGTTACTCTGCTTCTGCCTTTTACTTGGATGTCTTCACCCGTGTATGTTTTTAGTTTGGCGGCTGTTTCTTCTAAACTTAATTGATGTTCACCGTTATTCAAATGTCCGAAGATACGTTCCCCAATTACTGTGGTGGAAGCTCCCGTGTCCACTTCCATTCTAACAGGTCTGCCATTTACTTTCACTGTGACAAATATTGGTTCTGTCTTTCCAACTTTCAGATTAAACAATGAGTAAATGTCTGAATTTGTTATTCCAGGCTCTTCTACATTGTAGATTTCATTGGGCTTCTTCTTTTGTTTACAAGCCTGCTTGAATCTTTACTTGCACTGCCTCATCATATGCCCATTTCTATGTTAATAGTAGCATTCAATTTTATTAAACTGCCATTTGCTAAAAGACTGATTGTTTCCACCTCGATCAAAATTATTCTTCGATTTCACTGCTAAGTTATTTTTCTTTATTCTTCAGATAGCTGTTTCCCGCTTCTCGGCAGAGTCTCGCTTTCTCACATCTCATTCGGTTGGGGTCCCCTGCCCGATGTGGAGGACAGCACCATTTTGTGCACCCTGTATTGCTTTTGAATCTCTTACAGTGCTTTCCATGGCCAGCGCTATCTCGAACAGCTTCTTGAAATCCAGATTCACTTCAGACAATAATCTTTTCTGAATAGTGTCCTCTTGCACACTCCACACTAAACAATCTCTGAGCATGTCACTCAGAGTCGTACCGAACTCACAATGTTCCATTAGCTACTTCAAACTTGCCATGTAGCATGCAGTTGTCTCACCCGGGTCTCTATTTGTGAATTAAACCTGAACCTCTGCATCGTGACTGAGGGCTTTGGTTGAAAGTGACCCTTCACAAGGTCCACCAACTCATCAAAATTCTTTGAATCTGGGGCACTGGGTGCCGTCAAACTTCGAGTCAGACTGTAGGTTTTGCTCCCACAAGCACTCAGGAGGATTGCTCGCCTCTTCTCTTCCCCTGTAAAAATTGTTTGCTTGAAAAAAGAATGTGAGGCATTCTATATATTGACACCAATTGTCTGTGGCAGGTTCAAAAGGATCAATTCTCCCAAATTGTGGCATTTTGAGAGAGGATAGCTTCTTTAATTCTAATGGTGCGTGCTACTTACAATCACTGGGTGGGGTACAGTCCCAATTTCTTTCTAACTTGATTTCTGTTCAATCCTGTTTTATCCTCATTGCCAGTTTGTTGTAGGGTGGCTGAGTTGCACTATTAATGATAGTTGAGCTGCAGACACTTCTTGGGTGGAAGCATTAAGTTTATTTACAATATACTCAGCAGCAACTACACATGTGCTTTCAGCTCCAACTCTATCTCTACACCAAGATAAGAGCAAAATACTGCGGATGCTGGAAATCTGAAACAAGAACAGAAAATGCTGGAATAGCTCAGCAGGTCTGGCAGCATCTGTGGAGAGAGAAAGAAAGTTAATGTTTTGAGTCCGAATGACTCTTCTTCAGAAGTGAGTCACCACCACCACACCCTCCCCCAACCCCAAAAGGGCCATCTGTTACTTGTTCCATGTTGCTCTTTCACAGAGTGCTTACCCTTGTTCTGCTATTATCACAGTCTGCTTTCTTACCTTTATGCCACTATCTGCACCTTTTTTTTAGCCCTTATCACTACCATTAACACTCCCTTTGTCCTCTTGCCCATGACATCATTGTCAATCTCTCCTTTGACCCCACCTATTGCTGGCCTTCCATCCAGCTCCACCTGCCCCACCCCACCCCCTTAAACAGTATACATTTCATCACATTTCCACTTCTCATTAACTCTGAAGAAGAGTCATATGGACTCAAAACGTTAACTCGATTTCTCTCCCCGCCGATGCTGTCAGACCTGCTGAGCTTTTCCAGCATTTTCTGTTTTTGTTTCTATCTCTACACCAACTGCTGAGGTCACCTGCGCAACTCTCCGATTGGTTACTACAGATCATGTGATCTTGCCTAACACATAAAGGTACATTACACACTAAATAAAACCATAGTTACTACAGGTGTGATGAAAAGTGCTGATATTTTTGTGATAAATCCAATAAACAGCATTGGTACATGGCAGATTTTGGTGTTCACCAATGTTCAAGTGAGTTTGAGCAGAAACTGGAAAAAATGAATAACACTGCTTAAAATGGGCTCAATCTTGAGCATAAATTTGCACCTGTTTCACTGGTTGTGCCCAAAGCAGAAATTCAAATTTATTTTATTCTTTCACGGGATGTGGGCATCACTGGCAAGGCCAGCATTTGTTGCCCATTCCTAATTGCCCTTGAACTGAGTGGCTTGCTAGGCCATTGCAGAGGCAGTTAAGACTCAGCTGCATTGCTGTGGGTCTGGAGTCGCCTGTAGGCCAGACCGGGTAAGGACGACAGGTTTCCTTCCCTAAGGACGTTAGTGAATGCGTTTTTAAATTAGCCAATGATGCTTGTCATGGTCACCATTACTGAGGCTGGCTTTATAATTCCCGATTTATAAACTGAATTTAAATTCCACCAGCTGCCATGGTGGGATTCAAACTCATGAACATTGGCCTGGGCTGCTGGATTACTAGACCAGTGAAATTACCACTCCACCACCATCGCCCACACAAGCTCAGACAGGGTCTGCGCAATGCAGTCAGGCGAGTGGAGCTGACAGATGCTCGATCGGAGGACGGATTGGAAAATCTACCTGGGTTGTTTCTGAAATAGGAATGCGCTCTGTTTCCCTCCCTCCCACTGAGAGATAAAGCAGCCTTGATGTTGCGTAGTGTGGTGTGTGTCATGTTGGGCTGAAAAAAAACGTGTAACTTGAGCAAGGAGAATGGGCCACTTAACAACGCTAAAAAGCTCCAATTATTCAGCTAATCGGGAGTGTGATGGGTGTTGATAGATAGCAGGTTGGGATTTCCATTAGCTATTCATCCACCACGAGCTTCCCTGTATCAAGGTTTCACTTTAAATGCAAGCGAGCTGTCTTGGCTGGTGGGATTGAGTTACTGCTCCTTGTCATTTCGAAGTGAGGTCTTGGCTAGGATAACCCTGCAAAATGCTGAGGAGAATAACAGTCTGCTTGCAACGGCTCCCGTCAGTCAGCCTCTCTCTCAGAGCCTGGTTCCTTGCGGCGTAAGAAGATGAGCTGAACACCTTGAAGGGGCAGTCTCACATGTTTGGGAGCAGGCCCGGCTCAAGCAGTAACTAGGGGCTGATCTGCTCCCCCGAGTCGCTAGGGCAGATGGGGCTGCTGACAGCTTGCAGACCCGCACAAGGTGCTTCGTTACCGGTTTTGTTTAAAACCTTGTGCGTGTCTCCTTTGCCTCTTGCAGTCTGAAGGGGTTCCGCCCCTTAAAGGCGATATGGGGTTTTGAAGCAGGACAGAGGATTTCACCCATCGTTTCTCCTGCAACCACCACCACTGAAAAGCAGATTGAGCACTCGTCAATCTCATTGACTGCTCATTGGACCCTGCTGTGCGCAAATTTACTGCCTCTCTTTCCACGTTACAACATGGACACGTGTGTTTATATATAGAATAACAGATACCCGGGAGTGAGTTACAGGCTGGAATCTAATCGAGGGGTGTGGGTGGTTTATATATAGAATAACAGATACCCGGGAGTGAGTTACAGACTGGAATCTAATCGAGGGGTTCGGGTGGTTTATATATCGAATAACAGATACCCAGGAGTGAGTTACAGACTGGAATCTAATCGAGGGGTTCGGGTGGTTTATATATAGCATAACAGACACCCGGGAGTGAGTTACTGACTGGAATCTAATCGAGGGGTTCAGGTGGTTTATATATAGAATAACAGATACCCGGGAGTGGGTTACAGACTGGAATCTAATCGATGGGTTTGGGTGGTTTATGTATAGAATAACAGATACCCGGGAGTGAGTTCGAGACTGGAATCTAATCGAGGGGTTCGGGTGGTTTATATATAGAATAATAGATACCCAGGAGTGAGTTAGACTGGAATTCAATGAAGGCTCTGATCTTGTGTTGGGTAAGGTATGAAGGATTGCTTATACAAGATGGGTAGATGGAGTTAGGATACAAATCAATCATGATGCCATTGAATAGAGGAGCAGGACTGATGGGCTGAATAGTCTTGTCTTGTTCCTATTTGTCTTAATTATTGGAGCTGTGCAGGATTGGCTCAGTCTTCAGCAATGTGCACTGAGGTAGTCTCCAAGTCCCTTGTGTAGGCTCTGGTTAATCCAGTTAAGGCACTGCACCCAGAGCCAGCATGTTTTCAGCAGCTACTGTGGCCTCTCGACAGCTGTAAGATAACCTGCAATGTGTACAAACAACTTCAAAGGTGTGCAAACATCAGGAGATTTATGAGCTTGCGCAGCCTAAGTGCTTCCATCTTAATGACAAGTACTGGTGAAGGGGGAAGCATTTCCACACAGTGTCAACATGTTAGGCTGCACTAGGTTACACAGTGACTGGAATCTAATCAAGGGCTATGAGAGTGGTGGTTTATATATAGAATAGCAGGTACCCGGGAGTGAGTTACAGATTGGAATCTAATCGAGGGGTTTGGGTGGTTTATATATAGAATAACAGATACCCGGGAGTGAGTTACAGACTGGAATCTATTCGAGGGGTTCGGGTGGTTTATATATAGAATAACAGGTGAGACTGCCAAAGGTGTCACCTTTTGTCTATGACATCTTTGGCAGTCTCTTCTGGCCTCCACCTATCACTGGCCCCCTTTCGAGCTCTCCTGTCCCACCCCTTTCTACCAGCTTATATTTCATCTCATTTCTATATGTCTTAGTTCTGATGAAGGGTCATACGGACTCGAAATATCAACTGTATCCCTCTCCGCAGATGCTGTCAGACCTGCTGAGTTTTTCCAGGTATTTTTATTTTTGTTCTAGATTTCCAGCATCTGCAGTATTTTGCTCTTAACAGAAACCCAGGAGTGAGTTACAGACTGGAATCTAATTGAGGGGTTCGGGTGGTTTATATATAGAATAACAGATACCCGGGAGTGAGTTACAGACTGGAATCTAATTGAGGGGTTCGGGTGGTTTATATATAGAATAACAGATACCCGGGAGTGAGTTACAGACTGGAATCTAATCGAGGGGTTTGTACTTACCATGAAGGTAAAGAACAGAAAATAAACCTTTATCTCCATCAGTCCTATCACTGGGATATTAACAGCCTGTACAGAAGACATATTATCTGATAACTTCTCAGTTTACTGACAGCATACGGTTCGGCACAGTTAGTCAAACTTCAGTCAGGATTTACTGCAGCAAGATTGCTGTGACAGTGTGATTATTTACCAGTTCCACTCCCGAGATGCTGGGAGGGGGGCCTTTGGCACTGCCTCCTATGAAATGCATCGACAGCTCAGGAATTGCCAATACTCTCCGAAGCAATGTGGTATGTTTTGAAGTGTCGTCATTTTTGGAGTACAGGAAATGTGACAGAGAAGTTGCATTAAGCAAGCTGACACAAACAGCAATGTGATAATGAGCAGATGACCTGTTTCAGTCAGGATTGAGAGGTAAATATTTGCCAGGACACTGGGGAGAACCTACCTGCTCTTTTTCCAAATAATGCCATGAGGTCTTTGAATTCACGGCAGGTGGGGACTTGGTTTAACATCTCACCCAAAAGATGGCTCCTTCAACAATGCAGCACTCCCCCAGTACTACATTGGGAGTGCAAGATTGGATTTTCTGCTCAAGTCTCTGGAGGGTTCTTGAACCCTGTGAGGCAGGAGGGGTGCTCTCTCCGCTAAGCCAGCTGAGTGGATGTGTTGGGGGCCTCTGCAAGGTGCTGTGTTTTTAAAACATCTGCTTTCTTAATGACACGCTCACAGTCGATGATTAGAGTCCTCACTGTTTTTCTACGCAAAACATTGAACTGTAGATCTCAGGTAACCGTTTAGAGAGAGCGCGGAAAATAATTTTGTAGGCCTGCCAATTCCCCTGTTGCTCACGGCAATTTGGATGGAATCCAGTTTTATGACAGTGGGTCCAGTTTTATCGAACAGCCTTGTAACTCACTCTCAATACTTCCATAGAGCACATTCATCGGGAATAATAGTGAATAAACCCATGAGCGTGACTGGGCTTCTTAAGTTCCTGTTATGCTAAGTTCGTATGGAAGGAGGAATAGAGGTGGGCCAGGACATCAGAGGAATTAGCAGCTCTTCAGTGCCTATCCGAAGAGAGATAGCAGCCTCGGTTTAACGATGAGAGAATGAGTAAATTGGGCCTATGTTCTCTGGAGTTTAGAAGATTGAGAGGTGATCTTATTAAGGCCTACAAGATTCTGAAAGGGCTTGACAGGGTAGACGCTGAGAGGCTGTTTCCCCCTGGCTGGGGAATCTGGAATGGAGGGGTGGGGGGTGCAATTTTAAGGATAAGACAATCATTTAAGACTGAGAGGGGAAGAAATTTCTTCACTCCAACGGTTGTGAATCTTCGGAATGATCTATGCTGGAGGCTTTTGGATGCTCTGCCCTTGAATATATTTAAGGCTGAGATAAAAAGATTTTTGATCTCTCATAGAAGCAAGGGATATGGGAAACACACGGACACGTGGAGTTGAGGCAGAAGATCAGCCATGAATGTATTGAATGGTGGAGCAGGCTCAACAGGCCATCTGGTCTTCCCCTGCTTTTAATTCTTATGCTCTTATGTTTACTGTTTCATTCTGACAGTGCAGCACTTCCTCTGTACTACACTGGGAGTATAGACTTTGTGCTCAAGTCTCTGGGTTGAGACCTTAGCTGCCAACCTTACATACGAACATACGAATTAGGAGCAGGAGTAGGCCACTTGGCCTCTCGAGCCTGCTCCACCATTCAATAAGATCATGGCTGATCTAACTGTAACCTCAACTCCACATTCCTGCCTACTCACAATAACCTTCACCCCCTTGCTTATCAAGAATCCCATCAATTCAATAATAAATATATTCAAGGACTCTGTCTCAACCACCTTTTGAGGAAGAGAATTCCAAAGTCTCATAACCCTCTGAGAGAAAAAAATTGCTCCTCATCTCTGTCTTAAATGAATGACCCCTTATTTTTCAACAGTGATCCCTGGTTCTAGACTCTCCCACAAGAGGAAACATCCTCTCCACATCCACCCTGTCAAGACCCCTCAGGATCTTCAAGGTTTCAATTAAGTCACCTCTTATTCTTCTAAACTCCAGTGGATACAAGCCTAATCTGTCCAGCCTTTCCTCATAGGACAACCCTCCCATTCCTGTATTAGTCTGGTTATCCTTCTCTGAACTGCTGCTAATGCATTTACATCTTTCCTTAAGTAAGGAGATCAATACTATACATGGTACTCCTGATGTGGTCTCACCAATGCCCTGTATAACTGAAGTATAACCTCCCTACTTTTCTATTCCATTCCCCTCGCAATAAACAATAACATTCTATTAACTTTGCTAGTTACTTGCTGTACCTGCATATTAACCTTTTGTGATACATGCACTAGGACACCCAGATCGCTCTGCATCTCAGAGCTCTGCAATTTCTCACCATTTAGATAATATGTTTAATTTCTATTCATCCTGCCAAAATGGACAAATATACATTTTCCCACATTACACTCTGTTTGCCAGGCCTTTGCCCACTCACCTAACCTATCTATATTCTTTTGAGATTTCCTTATGTTCTTTTCACAACTTACTTTCTTTCTTATCCTTTTGTCATTAGCAAAATCTAACAACTATACCATTGGTCCCTTCATCCAAATCATTTATATAAATTGTAAAGAGTTGAGGCCCCAGCACTGCTGACTCCTGTGACACATCACTTGGCACATCCTGCCAAAAAGAAACTGACTCATTTATGCCTATTCTTTGCTTTCTGTTAGCTAGCCAATCTTCTACCCATGCCAATACGTTACTCTCTACACCATGAGCTTTTATTTCCCACAATAACCTTTTATGAGGCACCTTATCAAATGCCTTCTGAAAATCTAAGTACAGTACATCCACTGGTTCCCCTTTATCCACAGCACCTCTTACTTCTTCAAAGAACTCCAATAAATTGGTTAAATATGATTTACCTTTCAAAAAACCATGTTGACTCTACCTGACTACCTTGAATTTATCAATGGACCCTGTTATAATGTCTTTAACAATAGCTTCTAACATTTTCCCTATGACAGATGTTAAGTCTGAGGTTTACTGTTTTCTGTTAATGGAATCTTCCCGAATCTAGTGAGTTTTGGAAAATTGAAACCAACGCATCAACTATCTCACTAGCCACTTCTTTTAAGACCCTAAGATGAAGTCCATCAGGATCTGGGGATTTGTCAGCCCACGGCTCCAAATTTTGCTAAGTACCGGTTCCCTGGTGATTGTAATTTTCCTGAGTTCCTCCCTCCCTTCCAATTCTTGACTTACAGCTATTCCTGGGATGTTACTTGTATCCTCCATAGTGAAGACTAATGCAAAATACTTGTTCAATTCATCTGCCATCTCCTTATTTTCCATTATTAACTCTCCAGACTCACTTCCTTTAGTGTCAACACTTGCTCTGTCAACTCTTTTCTTTTTTAACTATATATAGAAACTCTTACTGTCTGTCTTTATATTACTAGCTAGCTTTCTCTCGTACTCTAATTTTTCCCTCCTTATTAATCTTTTAGTCATTCTTTGCTGTTTGTTATATTCTGTCCAATCTTCTTCCGTGTCATCCATCTTTGCTCAATGATATGCTTTTTCTGTAAGTTTGATGCTATCTTTAACTTTTTTAGTTAACTATGGATGGTGGGTCCTCCCCTTGGAATTTTTCTTTCTCGTTGGAATGAAGCACTTCTGCAGAGTGCTACAACTGAACCAAGCCGACACAGGACATCCTTTGAAATATTGGTTGTAACCCCCATTTCAAGCCAACAGTTCATTTACCGTGCCAAAGAAAAATGTAATTTTTTTTTTGAAGAAATGGACTAAAATAATGAGATTCCGATAAATTCCAGTCAAGAGCCTTAAATTGCCGGATATGAATTATGGAGAAAACACAGCAGCACAACGAGCTCCTAATGAGGCAAGGAATGCCCATTTATTTTCATTATGTTCGCCATCTGTTGGTTTTCTGGGGAGGTGCTCCCGCCTGGCTTCATGCGATCAAAGGGTGAACACTGCGTGACAGGGTTCAGCACAAGTAACCTCCATCCATGCTTCGTCTACAGGCCTTTGATCAGCCAGGGGAGCTGTTCACTTGACAACAAAGGGCAAGGCAACACACCATCAATCACTGCTCATGGCAAGGAAGCTTGCTGTTAATCAGCTCCTTAATAAACACAGCTGATTGGCAGGCACCAAGGGCTCTTGTGATTCTCCATCTGGTCAATCTCTGGCCGTAGGGAGTTTGCCAAGAAGGTACCTTTCCTTAATTTGTCAGTGCTCGGCCAATCAGGGAGTTAAGAAAAAAGTTTGTTTTCAATTGTCTCCCCCACCCCCACCTCCGAGTCATATTGTATTGCACAGAAGGAGACCATTCAGCCCATCATGTATGTGTTGTCTCTTTGAAGTCCAATTACTCCCATTCCCTGGCTCTTTCCCTATAGTCCTGTAAATATCTCCTTTTCTAGTATTTATCCAATTCCCCTTTGGATGTTACAAGTGAACCTCCTCCCACCACCCTTTCAGGCAGTGTGAAAAGAATGCTTCTCATACCCCCTCTGGTTGTTTTTTGGCAATTATCTGAAATCTGTGTCCTCTGATTATTGATCCTGCCAGTAATGGAAACAGTTTCTTCCTATCTGCTCTGTCCAAACCCCTCGTGATTTTGAGCGCCTCTATTAAATCTTCCCTTAACCTCCTCAGCTCTAAAAAGTACCGTCCCACTTTATCCAGTCTCTCTATCTAACTGACGTCTTTCTGCATTACTTCTCAGCCCATGACCTCCAGTCCGATGCACCCGCATACAGTTCCCCTTCCTCCCCACTGTTTTGTGACCTCCAACTCTCTCCCTTTCCAGACTTCCCCCTGAACTTATCTTTACAGCTCACGCACAGTCGCTTCTCTTCACTTGCCCCCTATTGCTGGCTTCTCCCCACATGTGTGAGATGCCTAATTGCAATGTCCCCTGAATGAAAAGCACTTGTCAGTTGGCTCAGCTGGCTACACTCATGCATCTGAGTCAGAAGGGTGGCAACACAGGGTCTGCAGCCCTTGAATCATTCCACGGATGAGCAGAAAGACTTGCATTGATACGCCAGGCCTCTCCGAAACGTCTCAAGGCACTCCACACACAATGGGCTATTATGTGAGCCTCACATGGACAAATGCAACAGTCATTTTCCCTGTAGCGAGATCCAATGAACCCACCCGCTTCTGATTCAGAGTCAAGCTAACAGCATGACACAATATGTGAACAATCTAGCAGCGATTTCAGAGCCAAGTAGGCATTTTGTAGTCATTGGTTTTCACTTGCTCTGTAACCCAAGCACCGGGACAATGGATGGAACTTTCAATGCTGGTGGACAGTGAGAGGGATGAGGCTGGGCATCCAGCGCCATTCCAGTAGCCTCTGCTTTACACCTGCCCGCCCCACAGCGCTGAAAGTTCCAGTGAGCCTCCTTAAAGCGACTTTTGGCACACGAGGCAGAAATCCAGGCCGACACACCCGTTCCAGGACTAAGGAAGCTCTTCTCCGTGGGGAGGTGAGGCGTTAAGCCAAGGCCCACCTATTCTCTCAAATGGTTGTGAAGAAAGATCCCATGGCACTATTCATAAAAAGAAGAGAGTACGTGTCTAATTGCCTCTTCAAAGTTCCTATGGGACATGATCCCGCCTCGCCTTCATGTGAGTCCCAGGTATTAACAATCGCCCGTGTGAAGGAATTTCTCCTCGTTCCTGCCCTGGTTCTTCTGTTAATTATTTGAAACCTATGACCTCTAGTTACTGACACACTTTCCAGAAGAAATCATTTCTCTGTACTTACTATCAAAACCCTTCATTTGAAAACCTCTATCCAATCTCCCCTCGATCTTCTCTGCTCTAAAGAGAACAGTTGCATCTTCCCCAGTCCCTCCACAGAACTGAAGTCCCTCATTCCTGGTATCAACCTGGTAAATCACCCCTGTATCCTCTCCAAAGGCTTGACATCCTTTCTAATGTGTAGTGCCCAGAATTGTACGCAGTACCGAGGCCGATGCCAAAATTTTTAGTGTGACTTCCTTGTTTTAGCATTCATTGCTCCGATTTACAAAGTCAAGTTTTCCCAAATGCTTTAACCACCTTATCAACTTTTCCTGTTATTTTTCAATGCTGTAAGGACAATGGCTCAGCTGTCCGGAGGACCGGGAGTGACCTCACACGATATGACAGCACCTTGATGTCAACCAAGCATGGAAAACCGCACCAACAAAGAGACCCAGCCGGTTCAGGTTAGTTGTTTGATTTATTCAGAGATGTTACCCATAGTCACATCATCTGATGCATTGTCCATTAAGTAAACCAGCCAACAGTACAAAAAATACAACAATGAGCAAACAATTGCACTACACTGTTAATGCCTGACACCACACCCAGTAACTGGGAATGTGGCATATTGGCGTAAGTCTTTACCCAACTATCGGGGATTAGCTCACATTGGTCATGTCAAGGGAAAAGTCTCCTGTGACCTTGTTACCACCAGTGAGACCCCCTGAGAACAGCACTATAGACTTGGAAGGGGCACCTCCATTCTTTCGCAAACTGCTGGGCTGTACTGAGAGATGTTAGCTTGTTATTTCTTCCCTGTTCACCGGTGGAATGGGTCAAGGATACTTGTCCCTTGGCAGTCCTGCAGCTCATGTATCTCCGTGTACCTCCACCATACAAGACCGTTACTTGCAGTCAAATAGAGTTGAGTTTTTAGTGGTTGACTGCCTCCGCATTAGGGTGGATATTCTTGGCCAGCCGCTTTGGCCAGTAATGCACCTTTGCCAGCGTGCAATGTGGTTCTGGCAGGAACACGGGGAGGCAAGACTCGTTGTGGTGTAGATTAGAACAGCCAAGATTGCCACATCCATTGTAACCTATGAACTCGAAACCACCTGATATCGGAATGAGGGGGGTATTGTAATCTCCCCATACCCTGGTCGGAATAATGGAGGTTTGGCAACATTTAATTCCCACACCCAAGTGGCTTTTCGAAAGGAGCCACCAGGCATCAAGAGAGAGTCAAAGCTACTACTGCCAAAAGATTCGTGAATATTTCCACCTGTCCCTCTGCACTTGCATTCCCCTAAAAATAGTCCCATTTAGATTATTCTGGCTCTGCCAGGCATTTCTCCCAAAGTGCAGCACTCCACATTTTCCCACATTAAACTGCATCTGCCCTGTGTCTGCCTGTTTCACCAGCCCGTTTGTGTCCTCCTGGAACCTGCTACTACCCTGCTCACCATCTACTTTGTTGCCAAATTTTATATCATCTGTGAACTTTGAGATTACATTTCCTACATGGAAGTCCAAGTCGTCAATATATAACAAGAAAAACAATGACCCTAATAGGCTCTAATAATGGCTGGGTCAAAATCCTGGACCTCCCTTCCTAACAGCACTGTGGGTGTACCCACACCACATGGACTGCAGTGACTCATCACCACCTTCTTAAGGGCAATTAGGGATGGGCAATAAATGCTGGCCTAGCCAGCGACACCCACATCCCATGAACAAATAAAACAAATTGACCCCTGGGGGACCCAACTCAATATTCTTTCAAATAGAAAAAACCTTGTTCACCATTACTCTCTGCCACCTATTGCTTAATTATGCACCTACGTTACCAGCATTGGTTTGGTACCATACCTTTAATACACTTTTATCAAATCCCTTTTGAAAATCCATATATACAGCTCCTACATTGGCTCCATCAACCCATTCTCTGTTACTTCATCGAAGAACTCACTCAGATTACTTAGAAATGATTTGCCTTGAACAAACCTGTGCTGGCTGCCCCTTAACTTATTTATCCCTCAGCCAACCTCACTGAAAAGAACAGATTATCTGGTCATTATCTCATTTGCTGTTTGCTTGCTGTGCACAAGTTGGCTGCTGCTTTTCCTGCATTATAAGAGTTACCACAGCTGAAAAGTACTTTGTGTCGACTGGAAAGTGCATTGGGATGTCCTAAGGTCATGAAAGGCATGATGTAATAGTAAGATCTTTTTTAATGCGCATTTACTCCAGTGCAGCGGCAAGACGCTGGTGTACACTGTGGCCCTTAAGGATGTGAAGTGCTCCAAGAAGGACAAAGAGCTCTTATTATGAAGGGTCCTTCACATGGAGTTGTACTTGATTTGTCTGTTCTTGAACTGAATGGCAAAAGACTGTTCCTCCAACATGGACAGCTTTGGGTTCAAGTGAAGCTGTGAACTAGGATCTCTGGGTGACTGCTGGAGCGCATCCTGTAAAATGTAAGTTGAATTAAGCCTCACTTACTGTCAGGCAAGTGATAGGCATGTCTGGATTATGTTGCACATGCCCAAATGAAATACATTTGATTTACAAATCAAACCTGGAGCCTTGTAGCAGGTCAGAGACATACGATCAGCAACAGTTCCCAAAGAGAATGGAAGGGAAACAATGTTGTGTTGTATGAGCTGTGTGGGGACTGAGGCAAGGGGTAGGGAGGGCGTATGACATGAGGCAGATGAGGTATCAAGTGAGGGAGGTGGGAGAAAACACCAACTGAAGATGGGGCTAGCTCATATAAGGAAGAGGAAAAGCATTAACAGGTAGGAGAGGAGGGAGAGGTTGGAAAATGGAGAAGAGGGGGGCAGAGAGGAGATGATTTAGGGAGAGTGTCAGGCATACAAGTTCAAAAAGGGAGATGGGACCTAATCACAACCTTGGTGTTACGTTTGACCCGGAGATGAACTTCTGACCTCAAATCTGTACCATCGCTGCCTATTTCCACCTCCATAACATTGCCCAACTCTGTCCCTCATCAGCTGCTGAAACCCTCACCCATGCCTTTGTTACCTCAAGACGTGACTATTCCAATACACTCCCTGGCTGCTCCCCCACATTCTACCCTCCCTAAACATGGGGTCATCCAAAGCTGCTGCTCACATCTCGACTCACAGCAACTCCCGTTCCCCTATCACCCCTGCTGTCTCCGATCTACGTTGGTTCCCAGTCAAGCAACGTCTTGATTTTAAAATTCTCATTCTTGCTTTCAAATCCCTCCATGGCCTCAATTGCTCCCTATCTTTGTAAGTTCCTGCAGCCTCACAACACTCCAAAATATCTGTGCTCCTCAATTCTGGCCACTGGAACGTGCCCGATATTAATCGCTCCACCATTGGTGGTTGTGCCTTCAGCTGCCTAGGCCCTGAGCATTAGAATCCCCTCCCTATTCCTCTCCACCTCTCTATCTCGCTTCCCTCCTTTAACACACTCCTTCACAGCTACCTGTTTGATCAACTTTTGGGATCTGACCTAATATCTTCTGTATGTGGCTCAGTGAAATATCTTATAACGCTCTTGTGAAGCACCTTTGGCTGTTTCATTAAATTAAAGGTGCTATACAAATATAAGTTGTTGTTGAAAAAGGGAAAAGCAATTGCATGGGGAGAGGGGATGGGGTAGTATATGGGAGAAGGTGTGCCACTCCAAAGAGAGGCAAGGCCAGGGAGAGTGTGCTGTGTGGGGGGGCGGGAGAATATGTCTGATTAACGTTGTTGGATCCCATGCCTGATTTGTGCTTCTTTCAAATGGCAGGGAATTTTAACACAGACACACAATACCACAATTGGGCCCCATCCTACAGTTCCTCTTTCGAGGTGACCCTCTGAGAAAACTGAATCCGACCTGTAGGAAGGGGCTGTGTCCCCAGTCCCGTAGTGGGGATCCGTCAGAAATTCCGCTTGAACTTTTCGTATTCGAGGAGTAAGGTGGGAAAAGAGTTGGTGAGCTGGCAAGGAGCTTAGGTAAAACATGAAGAGAGGGCACCCACACAGGGTAACCCAACATCTGAGGACATGCCAGCCTGTGGAGAAAGGCCTTTGGATGCTTTGCTTTATTGGCGAACCGGGTACGGAGTATAACACCTGCCCTGGGAGTGTTTGATGGGACAGTGTAGAGGGAGCTTTACTCTGTATCTAACCCCGTGCTGTACCTGTCCTGGGAGTGTTTGATGGGGACGGTGTAGAGGGAGCTTTACTCTGTATCTAAACCCGTGCTGTACCTGTCCTGGGAGTGTTTGATGTGGACAGTGTAGAGGGAGCTTTACTCTGCATCTAAACCTGTGCTGTACCTGTCCTGGGAGTGTTTGATGTGGACAGTGTAGAGGGAGCTTTACTCTGTATCTAAACCTGTGCTGTACCTGTCCTGGGAGTGTTTGATGGGGACAGTGTAGAGGGAGCTTTACTCTGTATCTAAACCTGTGCTGTACCTGTCCTGGGAGTGTTTGATGGGGACAGTGTAGAGGGAGCTTTACTCTGTATCTAACCCCGTGCTGTACCTGTCCGGGGGTGTTTTTGATGGGGACAGTGTAGAGGGAGCTTTACTCTGTATCTAACCCCGTGCTGTACCTGCCCTGGGAGTGTTTGATTGGACAGTGTAGAGGTAGCTTTACTCTGTATCTAATCCCGTGCTGTACCTCCCCTGGGAGTGTTTGATTGGACAGTGTAGAGGTAGCTTTACTCTGTATCTAATCCCGTGCTGTACTTGTCCTGGGAGTGTTTGATGGGACAGTGTAGAGGGAGCTTTACTCTGTATCTAATCCCATGCTGTACCTCCCCTGGGAGTGTTTGATTGGACAGTGTAGAGGTAGCTTTACTCTGTATCTAATCCCGTGCTGTACTTGTCCTGGGAGTGTTTGATGGGACAGTATAGAGGGAGCTTTACTCTGTATCTAACCCCGTGCTGTACCTGTCCGGGGGTGTTTTTGATGGGGACAGTGTAGAGGGAGCTTTACTCTGTATCTAACCCCGCGCTGTACCTGTCCGGGGGTGTTTTTGATGGGGACAGTGTAGAGGGAGCTTTACTCTGTATCTAACCCCGTGTTGTACCTGTCCGGGGGTGTTTTTGTGGGACAGGGAGAATGCTCTGAGAACAGCTCGACTTGATGCTGTGTAAGGTGTCACTCTAAGGAACATATTTGCACTGTGATCATTCCTGGCTGATGCGGCTGACCTATTGACCATCCTTCAGCCACCAGTTCCCCTACTGAAGCTCGTAAGTTTTCCATGGATTGCCAGTCAGGCTAGAGTTGCCTGATTTTCATTCGGATTAAATGTGAATCAAGACCCTGACACCCTCTGAGGCTGAGGTAAAGGATCCCAGGACATTATTGTGAAAAGGAGCCAGTGAGTTATCTCCCATCCTTAACCCTCTATCTACATCCCAAAACAGATTGCCAGGTCATAATCATATTGCTGTATGCAGGAGTTTGCTGTGCGCATGTTGGCTGTTCCGTTTCCTACATTAAAACTGTGACTGCACTTCAAAAGTACTTTGCTGGCTATCAAAGTGCTTTGCAATGTCCGGTAGTCATGAAAAGCGCTATGTAAATGCAAGACTTCCTTTCTGTTAATGCATTGTGGGAATCACCAGAGTGCCTGGAGTTACTAATGTCATTATTCAGAGTCCCCACGGCTTAAGTCCTCCCCATGTGTAAGAACGCAGTATTGTTCAATCACTGCCCAGCTGGTATGCCACAAGTGGTACCATATCCTGCACATGACTGCCAGATCACCAAGGATGCCATGATTGTGAGGCACTAACTGTACCCTCTGGTGAAAGCACAGGGTTACCCCTTGGCATCTCTGGCATGCATCTGATAAAATCTGATGGTGCCCACTACACACTCGGACTATCCAAATTGGAGAGGTGGAGAGTACCACAAGATTCGCATGGTAACCATCTGCTACTCCATGCCAGTGTTACAGGTGCAGATCGTACACAAGGTGCACCCTTGCCCCCTGCCAACCTTGCCCTTCCTGGTAAGATCGGTGGACTTCTTTCCGCACTGGCCCAGGTCTGAGTGTTCCTGCCACCTGCTGTCATGTCCTCCTGGCTGGCAGTGGGCCACCTTTCAACTTGAGTCAAGGAAGAAGGAGTTTCCTCCCATGTAAGACCCAGTGACCCCACCTTAGGGAAGGAAATCTGCTGTCTTTACCCGGTCTGGCCTACGTGGAACTCCCGCTGACACCCACGTGCTGAAGCCTCACTGTCCCTCTGAAACAAGCCATTCGGCTTGTACCCAGGGCTGTGGGTGTGGCCAATAAAAATGCCCACTATCATTGGGGGGCCCTCCTGTCCCAATATCTCAGGGCTTTTGTTACCAGAGGCAGGGATTTCCTTGTGGGAGGAGGGGTTGATGAGCTGAAACAGAAGGCCGAGAAAGTCAACGTGGTCAATCCTCCCTGCCGACTTTGGCTTGCCCATTGCGGGTGTTTGATGAGGGGTGGCACACCCGAGGCTGTGGAAGTGTGCCACCCATGTCATCCTCCTGAAGAAGTAGGTCAGTGTCTAGTCAGGGCTGACACAAGCAGAGAACCCTCTGGCAGTGAACACTGCACTGGAGATAAAATTCCCTCAGGGATAGATTTCGGAAAGGCCTGGATTCTACAAAACAACAAGGCTCAGTGAGCACCAGTTGATTTCACAAGGACCAGTTTGATGGGTCACGTCACATTCCGAACAGTTTTGTTTTCAATATAATTTTATGAGAGGCTCACCTCGCAATTTCTTCCTTTTTTCCCCAGGATGCGGGTATCTTGGCAAGGACAGCCTTTAGTCAACCAGCCCTAATTACCCTTGAACTAAGCAGCCTGTCAGAGCATTTCAGAGGACGGTCAAGAGGCCAAGTGCATTGCTGTGGGCCTGGAGTCACAGGTAGGACAGCAGAATTCCTATCCTAGAGGGGCATTAGTGAACCATTGGTGGTAGCTGTCAAGGTCACCGGTATCAAGACTAGATTTATATTCCAGATTTATTAATTGAGTTTAAATTCCACGAGCTGCCTTGGTGGGATTCAAACCCATGACCCCAGAGAATTAGCGTGGGTCCCTGGGTTACTAGCCCAGTGACATGAGCACTGCGCCACTATCTTTGCCTGTGTCACCCTGCTCCTGAGGTAGACAGATTCTTGCTGCGGTGTGAGGTAGTCGAGGATGAGCGGCGGGATGAAGGCTAACCAGGTTACTTGGTCTTTAACCAAATCGGGCAGTGACTCCAGTGAGGTTTGTATGTGAGGAGGTTGAAGCTGAATGGCTGTGTTCTGAGGCGGAGTTGGATACTGTCCAGTTGGTGCATTAATGGAAGCAGTGTGTCTTCTCTGTGTGGGTCTTGCACATAAAGTTCACGTTTCCTTGTTCACAGTTTTGGATATTATTTATTGAGCTGGTTTCATACTTTGAGACAACACAGATGTGGTACGCAGTTCACATTGAGAGCTAAATCCCTAGAGCTAAATATCAAGAATGTAGCATGGCCAACATTAGCTCATTATATTAATCAATGAAAAGATGAAGTGCATATAGGCTGGAGCTTTCTCTGAATTACAACTGCGTCTAATCACGTTCCGGAGCAGTGAGAACTTAGGGGCAACTTGGAACAATTTAGGGTTAAAATGTCGAAATGTCAATCACCACCTGAGCATCAAACACATGTAAGTTTTATGCCGGTTGCAATCAGAGTTTGGGACTGAGAGCTATGTTGAGAAACTGCTCATGCTTCAGAAGCTGTTTGCCTGCTTGAAGAGGAAACACCCAAGAATAATATGTGCCCAGTTTGGCTAAGTTGGAAGTACATTCCCCTCTGAGTCTGTGGGTACAAACCCCACTCTAGAATGTGAGCATGTATCCAGCAGTAATGACAGAGAGCTGCACTGTCGGAGGGGCAGTACTGAGGGAGTGCTGCACTGTCGGAGGGGCAGTACTGAGGGAGAGCTGCACTGTCGGAGGGTCAGTACTGAGGGAGAGCTGCACTGTCGGAGGGGCAGTACTGAGGGAGAGCTGCACTGTCGGAGGGGCAGTACTGAGGGAGAGCTGCACTGTCGGAGGGGCAGTACTGAGAGAGTGCTGCACTGTTGGAGGGGCAGTACTGAGGGAGTGCTGCACTGTTGGAGGGGCAGTTCTGAGGGAGTGCTGCACTGTCGGAAGGTCACTACTGAGGGAGTGCTGCACTGTCAGAAGGTCACTACTGAGGGAGAGCTGCACTGTCGGAGGGGCAGTACTGAGGGAGAGATGCACTGTCGAAGGAGCAGTACTGAGGGAGTGCTGCACTGTCGGAAGGTCACTACTGAGGGAGTGCTGCACTGTCGGAGGGTCAGTACTGAGGGAGTGCTGCACTGTTGGAGAGTCAGTACTGAGTGAGTGCTGCACTTTCAGAGGGTGACTACTGAGAGAGTGCTGCACTGTCAAAGGGTCAGTACTGAGGGAGTGCTGCACTGTTGGAGGGTCAGTACTGAGGGAGTGCTGCACTTTCAGAGGGTCACTACTGAGGGAGTGCTGCACTGTCGGAGGGTGAGTACTGAGGAGTGCTGCACTGTTGGAGGTTCAGTACTGAGGGAGTGCTGCACTTTCGGAGGGTGACTATAAGACCATAACACCATAAGACATAGGAGCAGAAATTAGGCCAATCGGCCCATCGAGTCTGCTCCGCCATTCAATCATGGCTGATAAGTTTCTCAACCCCATTCTTCCGCCTTCTCCCCGTAACCTTTGATCCCCTTTCCAATCAAGAACCTATCTATCTCGGTCTTAAATACACTCAATGACCTGGCCTCCACAGTCTTCTGTGGCAGTGAATTCCATAGATTCACCACTCTATGGCTAAAGAAGTTTCTCCTCATCTCTGTTCTAAAAGTTCTTCCCTTTACTCTGAGGCTGTGCCCTCGGGTCCTAGTCTCTCCTGCTAATGGAAACATCTTCCCCACGTCCATTCTATCCAGGCCTTTCCGTATTCTGTAAGTTTCAATCAGATTCCTCCTCATCCTTTTAAACTCCATCGAGTATAGACCCAGAGTCCTCAAACGTTCCTCATATGTTAAGCCTTTCATTCCTGGGATCATTCTCGTGCACCTCCTCTGGACCCTCTCCAGGGCCAGCACGTCCTTCCTGAGATACGAGGCCCAAAATTGCTCACAATATTCTAAATGTGGTCTGACCAGAGCCTTATGAAGCCTCAGCAGCACATCCCTGCTTTTATATTCTAGTCCTCTCGAAATAAATGCCAACATTGCATTTGCTTTCCTAACTACCGACTCAACCTGCAAGTTAACCTTAAGAGAATCCTGGACTAGGACTCCCAAGTCTCTTTGCACTCCAGATTTCTGAATTCTCTCCCCATTTAGAAAATAGTCTATGCCTCTATTCTTCCTACCAAAGTGCATGACCTCACACTTCCACACGTTGTATTCCATCTGCCACTGCTTTGCCCATTCTCCTAACCTGTCCAAATCCTTCTGCAGCCGCCCCGCCTCCTCAATACTACCTGTCCCTCCACCTCTCTTTGTATCATCTGCAAACTTAGCCAGGATGCCCTCAGTTCCTTCATCTAGATCATTAATGTATAAAGTAAAAAGTTGTGGTCCCAACACTGACCCCTGCGGAACTCCACTAGTCACTGGCCGCCATCCTGAGAAGGACCCCCTTATCCCCACTCTCTGCCTCCTGCCAGACACCCAATCTTCTATCCATGCTAGTACCTTGCCTCTAACACCATGGGCTCTTATCTTACTGAGCAGCCTCCTGTGCGGCACCTTGTCAAAGGCCTTCTGGAAGTTCAAGTAGATAACATCCATTGGCTCTCCTTTGTCTAACCCACTCGTTACCTCCTCAAAGAATTCTAACAGATTTGTCAGGCATGACCTCCCCTTGATGAAACCATGCTGACTTTGCCCGATTTTACCATGCACTTCCAAGTATTCTGAAATCTCATTCTTAATAATGGACTCTAAAATCTTACCAACGACTGAGGTCAGGCTAATCGGCCTGTAATTTCTCGTCTTTTGCTCCACTCCCTTCTTAAACAGGGGGGGTTACATTAGCGATTTTCCAGTCCTCTGGGACCCTCCCTGACTCCAATGATTCCTGAAAGAGCACCACTAACGCCTCCACTATCTCTTCAGCTATCTCCTTCAGAACTCTGGGGTGTAATCCATCTGGTCCAGGTGATTTATCCACCTTCAGACCTTTCAGTTTTCCTAGCACTTTCTCCTTGGTAATGGACACCATACTCACCTCTGCCCCCCGACTCTCTTGAACCTTGGGGATGTCACTCGTGTCTTCCACTGTGAAGACTGACGGACTACTGAGAGAGTGCTGCACTGTCGGAGGGGCAGTACTGAGAGACTGCTGCACTGTCGGAGGGGCAGTACTGAGGGAGTGCTGCACTGTCGGAGGGGCAGTACTGAGGGAGAGCTGCACTGTCGGAGGGGCAGTACTGAGGGAGTGCTGCACTGTCGGAGGGGCAGTACTGAGGGAGAGCTGCACTGTCGGAGGGGCAGTACTGAGGGAGAGCTGCACTGTCGGAGGGGCAGTACTGAGGGAGAGCTGCACTGTCGGAGGGGCAGTACTGAGGGAGAGCTGCACTGTCGGAGGGGCAGTACTGAGGGAGAGCTGCACTGTCGGAGGGGCAGTACTGAGGGAGTGCTGCACTGTCGGAGGGGCAGTACTGAGGGAGTGCAGCACTGCCGGAGGGGCAGTACTGAGGGAGTGCTGCACTGTCGGAGGGGCAGTACTGAGGGAGTGCTGCACTGCCGGAGTATCAATACTGAGTGAATTCTGCACTGCTGGAGCGTTAGTGCTGAGGGAGTGCAACACTGTCGGAGGGTTAGTGCTGAGGGAGTGCTGCATTGTCAGAAGGTCAGAACTGGGGGAGTGCTGCACTGTCGGATGGTCAGTAATGACAGAATTCTGCACTGTCGAAGGGTTAGTACTGAGGAAGTGCTGCACTATCAGAGGGTGAGTACTGAGGGGTTGCCGCACTGTCGGAGGGTCAGTACTGAGGAAGTGCTGCACTGTTGGAGGGACAGTACTGAGGGAGAGTTGCACTGTCAGAGGGTCAGTACTGTGGGAGTGCTGCACTGTCGGAGAGTCAGTACTGAGGAAATGCTGCATTGTTGGGAGGGTTGATACTGAGGGAGTGCTCCAATGCCGGAGGATCAGTACTGATGGAGTGCTGCACTGTCGGAGGGTCAGTATTGAGGGATTGCTGTATTGTCGGAGGATCAGTCCTGAGGGAGTGCTGCACTGTTGGAGTGTCAATATTGAGGGAGAGTTGCACTGTCAGAAGATCAGTACTGATGGAGCACTGCACAGTCAGAGGGTCAGTACTGAGGGAGTGCGGCACTGTCAGAAAGTCAATACTGAGGGAGTGCTGCACTGTCGGAGGGTCAGTACTGAGGGAGCGCTGCATTGTCGGAGGGGCAATACTGAGAGAGTGCTGCACTGTCGGAGGGGCAGTACTGAGGGAGCGCTGCATTGTCGGAGGGGCAATACTGAGAGAGTGCTGCACTGTCAGAGGGTCAGTATTGAGGGAGTGCTGCACTGTCGGAGGGTCAGTACTGAGAGAGTGCTGCACTGTCGGAGGGGCAGTACTGAGGGAGCGCTGCATTGTCGGAGGGGCAATACTGAGAGAGTGCTGCACTGTCAGAGGGTCAGTATTGAGGGAGTGCTGCACTGTCGGAGGGTCAGTACTGAGAGAGTGCTGCACTGTCGGAGGGGCAGTACTGAGGGAGTGCTGCACTGTCGGAGGGGCAGTACTGAGAGAGTGCTGCATTGTCAGAGGGTCAGTATTGAGGGAGTGCTGCACTGTCAGAGGGTCAGTACTGAGGGAGTGCTGCACTGTCGGAGGGTCAGTACTGAGGGAGCGCTGCATTGTCGGAGGGGCAATACTGAGAGAGTGCTGCACTGTCAGAGGGTCAGTACTGAGAGAGTGCTGCATTGTCGGACGGTCAGTACTAAGGGAGTGCTGCACTGTTGGGGGGGGTCAGTACTGAGGGAGTGCTGCACTGTTGGGGGGGTCAGTACTGAGGGGGTGCTGCACTGTTGGGGGGGTCAGTACTAAGGGAGTGCTGCACTGTTGGGGGGGTCAGTACTGAGGGAGTGCTGCACTGTTGGGGGGGTCAGTACTGAGGGAGTGCTGCACTGTTGGGGGGGTCAGTACTGAGGGGGTGCTGCACTGTTGGGGGGGGTCAGTACTGAGGGGGTGCTGCACAGTTGGGGGGGGTCAGTACTGAGGGGGTGCTGCACTGTTGGGGGGGGTCAGTACTGAGGGGGTGCTGCACTGTTGGGGGGGGTTAGTACTGAGGGGGTGCTGCACTGTTGGGGGGGGTCAGTACTGAGGGGGTGCTGCACAGTTGGGGGGGGTCAGTACTGAGGGGGTGCTGCACTGTTGGAGGCGCAGTCCTTTGGACAAGATGCAGAGCCCTTTTTTCTCAGGGCTTTCATTTCATGTGAAGATGTGTGAGGTATTCATTTGTCATATATCTCATTGTTCTTTGTGGTGATCTTGCTGTGTGCAAAATTTTTGGTGTGTTTGATGGGGACAGTATAGAGGGAGCTTTACTCTGTATCTAACCCCGTGCTGTACCAGTCCTGGGAGTGTTTGATGGGACAGTGTAGAGGGAGCTTTACTCTGTATCTAACCCCGTGCTGTACCTGTCCTGGGAGTGTTTGATGGGGACAGTGTAGAAGGAGCTTTACTCTGTATCTAACCCCGTGCTGTACCTGTCCTGGGAGTGTTTGATGGGGACAGTGTAGAGGGAGCTTTACTCTGTATCTAACCCCGTGCTGTACCTGTCCTGGGAGTGTTTGATGGGACAGTGTAGAGGGAGCTTTACTCTGTATCTAACCCCGTGCTGTACCTGTCCCTGGGAGTGTTTGATGGGACAGTGTAGAGGGAGCTTTACTCTGTATCTAACCCCGTGCTGTACCTGTCCTGGGAGTGTTTGATGGGGACAGTGTAGAGGGAGCTTTACTCTGTATCTAACCCTGGGCTGTACCTGTCCCTGGGAGTGTTTGATGGGACAGTGTAGAGGGAGCTTTACTCTGTATCTAACCCCGTGCTGTACCTGTCCTGGGAGTGATTGATGGGACAGTGTGGAGGGAGCTTTACTCTGTATCTAACCCCGTGCTGTACCTGTCCTGGGAGTGTTTGATGGGACAGTGTAGAGGGAGCTTTACTCTGTATCTAACCCCGTGCTGTACCTGCCCTGGGAGTGTTTGATGGGACAGTGTAGAGGGAGCTTTACTCTGTATCTAACCCCGTGCTGTACCTGTCCTGGGAGTGTTTGATGGGGACAGTGTAGAGGGAGCTTTACTCTGTATCTAACCCCGTGCTGTACCTGCCCTGGGAGTGTTTGATGGGACAGTGTAGAGGGAGCTTTACTCTGTATCTAACCCCGTGCTGTACCTGCCCTGGGAGTGTTTGATGGGACAGTGTAGAGGGAGCTTTACTCTGTATCTAACCCCGTGCTGTACCTGCCCTGGGAGTGTTCGATGTGGACAGTGTAGAAGGAGCTTTACTATGTACCTGATCCCGTGTTGTACCTGACCTGGGAGTGTTTATTGGGGCAGAATAGACTGAGTTCTACTCTGTATCTGGGAGTGTTTGTTGGGACAGTGTAGAGTGCAGTGGGAGTGTTTGGTGTATGTGTCTGCCTGGGGAGATTGAGATTAGATTTGGATGTGCTGCTCAGATAAACTGGTAAAACACATAAAGGAACATTGACACGATATGATACTGGACTGTGGCATTGCGGAGAGGAGAGGAATAAGTAAACAAAAACATGTTATTTGGAGCTGAATTGAGTGAGACTGGAGTACTAATCCTTGACATATGGCCAGTGTGAGTCTAACCAGAAATTGGTTACTGAAGAGTTCTGGAAACATAGAGTTTAGCACATGTTGAACTGTTCGCTTTGTAATCACGCTGTGTACTATGAGGTTAAAAGGGTAACAGAGCACGAGGTCATGGAAAATACACAGTCGTCATAGCAACCTCAGACCTTGTGGACATCCGATCCTTTCTCACAGATGTTCAAAGTCTTTCATGAGAAACAGTAGAGAGGCTTGATAGTTGCAGTGCAAATGAATTCTGTGCACAAAGGCCATTGCTATGCTTTGGGGGCGCACAAATGATCATCTCGGACTGATTAATAAAACTGCCTTGAAATAAAGGAGAGAGTGCAATGACGATTCCCTCGAATATTTGTCCAAATATTTCCAAAGCAGCACTATTGGAAGCAGATGGCTTGTTCTGACTTGGCAGAGATCTTCTTGTGTCTCGGGTGCCCATTACCTTCGTAGGGTTCGTGTTTCATGTTCCAGTTGCTGGAGATGACGACTTCAGATGGGTGAAAGGGCAAATGTTTGCGATAGAAGGTTTAAATTACTATGGCAGCCCACATCACGTTTGGTTTGAAAGGGTTAAAGTGACCTCCCATGTTTCAGTCCCCACCCTGCCATTTCCCAACTCGGTTCCACACTATTCTCCCCTCCGTCTAGGCCATTCAGCCCTCGAGCCTATCCTGCCATTCAGTTGGATCGGGGCAGATCTGTATCTTAGCTCTATCTACCTGCCCCCTAGCCTTTAATTCCCCTACCCAGAGTAAATTTATCAATCTCAGCTTTGAAATTTCCAATTGATCCCCAACAATTCATCATTTGACAAGCAGCAAAACACGAGTGCCCCATTATGTCACATCGACGACATGGATGAAATGCCCGTGACTTTCGATCGGCTCAGCAACCAAACTGCGGAGTGGAAAGGTTCGAAAATAGCACAGGACACGAGGATGCAAGGTGCTACTGACCTGCATGGCCAAGGGAACAAAATTAAAGGCTATCGTAATTTTCAAAAACCAAGCTCCCAGGAGGAGTTTTTGTGCACATCCATGATAACGGTCGGATGGATGAGGATGGAGTGAAGTTATGGATCGATAATGTCTGGAATACTCATCCCGGAGGCCTATGTAAAGGGTACAGCTTATTAGTGTGGGACATGTTCAGATCCCATTAACTCGAGAGGAGCCTCCAGAGAAGTAAAACCCACAGTGTGGTTATACCAGCGGGTTCAACTCCCATAGTTCAACCTTTGGGTGTGTGCCTCAACAAGCCATTCAAGGATTATGCTCACACCGAATGGAATAGGGGGATGGGTACCAGAGAGAAACAGTGAGAATACACTCACTGCCCCACTTGATTTTTTGCCTGTTTTTTGTGGGATGCTATTAATGCACAAACCGAGATCAGATCATTCAAAAAATGTAGAAAATCCAATTCAATGGATGGAGGGGAAGGTGATTTATTGTGAAGGGATGATTCCGAAACTGAAAGTGCCAAATCTGATCCAGAGAGGGAACCTGGCAATGATGCCAAAGCCAAAGTAACTCGATGAATCTGAGGAACCCTTTGCGCCGGACGCTGAAGATGATGAATTTGATGGGTTTTAAAACACTTTCATTGTGGTTAAAAGTGTCTTTATAGAATTAATTTATTCAATGATAAATCCCCGTGGATTTAATTTGAATTGCTAATGCGATTTCTTTCCTCACACTTCAAAATGGCGGCCGCCCACACCCACACCGGCCCTTCACATTTCATACTCGGTGTATAAGTTGACCCCCGTCCTTGGAAGGAGGTTTTGAGGCTTCAAGGTGTTGACTTTTTTGCTGTGATCTACAGTTATCCGGCTGTTACTCTCAGAATCATGTAAGCGTAATGGGATGAGGAGGTGATGACAAGTGGTGGCCTCAGAGCAGAGAATAAAGATGGAGAGAGGAGGGAGTGAGCACAATGTTGGTCCTAGATCGTAGAATGGAGGAGGTGAGAGAGGACTGATCCAGGACTGGACCAGGAACATAGAATGAGGGAGAGGGTGGTCATGGGTGAGAGGGTGTGAACCTATCCTCGGTTTTATTTCCCTGCAACCTGTAAATTCACTGTTTCATTTCTCTACAATGGCGCTTTGAAGTGAACAATCCTTTTTTTACTCAGATGCGTGGCTGGAAATTTTGATAGCCACACATCAAAGTTTATATTTAAAAGTGGGAGACACTGGAACTTGCTGCCCACAAGGGTGGTAGAAACAGAGACATCAAAGGATCCCAAAAAGAAATTGGATGGGCAGAAGAAAGAAATAAACCTGCAGGCCTACAGGGATGGTGTAGGGGAATGAGACTGACTGGATTGCTCTGGAGAGGGCCACCATGGGCTCGAGGGACACAACATTTTAAAATTCATCCATGGAATGTGGACGTCGCTGGATAAGCCCGCACTTATTGCCCATCCCTAATTGCCCTTGAGAAGGTGGTGGTGAGACAGTCTCTGGAACTGCTGCAGTCCCTGTGGTGTAGGTACATCCACAGTGCTGTTAGGGAGGGAGATCCAGGGTTTTGACCCAGTGACAGTGAAGGAACGGTGATATATTTCCCAGTGAGGATGGTGAGCGATTTGAAGAGGAACTTCCAGGTGGTGGTATTCCCATGTATCTGCTGTCCTTGTCCTTCTAGGTGGCAGTAGTCGTGGGTTTGGAAGGTACTGTCTAAGGAGCCTTGGTGAGTTCCTGCAGTGCATCTTGTAGATGGTACACACTGCTGCCACTGTGCGTCGGTGATGGAGGGAGTGAATGTTTGTGGATGGGGTGCCAATCAAGCGGGCTGCTTTGCCCTGGATGGTGTCAATCTTCTTGAGTGTTGTGGGAGCTGCGCTCATCCAGGCAAGTGGGAAGTATTCCATCATACTCCTGACTTGTGCCTTGTAGATGGTGACAGGCTCTGGGGAGTCAGGAGGTGAGTTACTCATTGCAGGATTCCTAGCCTCTGACCTGCTCTTATAGCCATAGTGTTTATATGGCTAGTCCAGTTCAGTTTCTGGTCAATGGTAACTCCCAGGATGTTGATAGTGGGGTATTCAGTGGTGGTGGTGCCATTGAATGCTGAGGCCACATCTGGAGTACTGTGTACATTATTGGTTTCCTTATTTAGGGAAGGACATAAATGCATTGGAAGCAGGAAGTTTATTAAACTAATACTTGGATTGGGTGGGTTGTCTTATGAGGAAAGGTTGTATAGGCTAGGTGTAGTAATTATGGTTTTATTTAATGTGCAATGTACCTTTAAGAATAATACTTGTTAAGGAAAATTGCATTCTCTGTAGTAACCAATAAGAGAGTAGTGTGGGCTACCTCAGGAGTCAGTATAGAGATAGAGTTGGAGTTGAAAGCACACGTGTGGTAGCTGCTGATGTTTCCACCCAAGAAGTGTCTGCAGATCAACTCTATCATTAATAGCACAACTCGGCCACCCTACAACAAACTGGCGACGAGGATAAAATAGGATTAAACAGAATAAATCAAGTTAAAAAGAAATTGGCACTGTGATTGTAAGTAGCCAGCTCTGTTAGAATTGAAGATGCTATCCTCTCTCAATTTGGGAGAATTGATCCTTTTGAACCTGCCGCAGATGATTGGTCTCAATATATAGAACGCCTCATGTTCTTTTTTAAAAGCGAAAAAGATTACAGGGGAAGAGAAGAGGCAAGCGATCCTCTTGAGTACTTGTGGGAGCAAAACCTACAGTCTGAGTCGAAGTTTGGCAGCACCCAGTGCCCAAGATTCAAAGAATTTTGATGAGTTGGTGGACCTTGTGAAGGGTCACTTTCAACCAAAGCCCTCAGTCACGATGCAGAGGTTCAGGCTTAATTCACAAATAGAGTCCCGGGTGAGACAATTGCATGCTACGTGGAAAATTTGAAGCAGTTAACGGAACATTGTGAGTTCAGTACGACTCTGGACAACCTGCTCAGAGATTGTTTAGTGTGGAATGTGCATGAGAACACTATTCAGAAAAGATTATTGTCTGAAGTGAATCTGGATTTCAAGAAGGTGTTCGAGATAGCGCTGGCCATGGAAAGCGCAGTAAGAGATTCAAAAGCAATACAGGGTGTGCAAAATGGTGCTGTCCTCCACATCAGGCAGGGAACCCCAGCCGAATGAGACGCGAGAAAGTGAGACTCTGCCGAGAAGCGGGAAACAGCCCCAGTTAGCTGAAGAATAAAGAAAAATAACTTAGCAGTGAAATCGAAGAATAATTTTGATCGAGGTGGAAACAATCAGTCTTTTAACAAATGGCCGTTTAATAAAATTGAATGCTACTATTAACATAGAAATGGGCATATGATGAGGCAGTGCAAGTAAAGATTCAACTTGTAAACAAAAGAAGAAGCCCAATGAAATCTACAATGTAGAAGAGCCTGAAACAACAAATTCAGACATTTATTCATTGTTTAATCTGAAAGTTGGAAAGACAGAACCAATATTTGTCACAGTGAAAGTAAATGGCAAACCTGTTAGAATGGAAGTGGACACGGGAGCTTCCACTACTGTAATTGGGGAACGTATCTTCGGACATTTGAATAACGGTGAACATCAATTAAGTTTAGGAGAAACAGCCGCCAAACTAAAAACATATATGGGTGAAGACATCCAAGTAAAAGCCATAAGCAGAGTAACTGTCCATTATTGAAGCCATTCGGCAAAGCTATCAGTGTTAATATTGAGAGGCAGAGGACCAAGCCTTCTAGGGTGAAATTGGATAAGGGAAACCAACCTTAATTGGCCACTGGGATTCCAAGAGGAATCTGGAAGCATTCCTGTTTTGGAAAAGGAATGTATAAAGACTCAACAATCTGAAGAAATACAGGCTGTTTTAAGCCAAAACCTGGAAGAACAACAGAAGAAATTCGAAGAGATCCTGCTTGACGACAGAGTTCGAGGCGAGGTGAGCAATCTTCGCAGGGGAAAAGAAAACCTGTTGAAAGACCTTCACACACTACGGGATTCCCTCAGGTCAAAGTTTGTACCTCTGGAAAAGTATGAAGAGAAGCAAAGAATTCAGCACCTCTGTGAACAAACTGAAGAATGAGTTGGCAGAGAAGACACAACAATGTACAATTTTTCAGGAGGCAGCAAACAAATACAAAAAAGAGATGGAGGAGCTGAAGAATCAGCTAAATGAAGCCAAAGGGGCTTTGGAAGCAAAGGTCGCAGAATTTTCCAAGAAGCAGACATAATGAAATTTTGGGAGACTCAGCCACTGAGCTCAGACAAGATGAACTTGCATCTGAGAGAAGTCTAGCCAACAGTGAAGTCAAAAAAAAAGCTGAGATTAAAGTCTGCGCTAGAAAGGAGAAGGCAGGTAGAAAGAAGATACAGGAGTACTAATAGGGCCGTAATTCTGGCAGCATACGAATACACTTCCACACATAGGCCTGGCAATCAAATCACAAACACTGATGCCCTTAGTCATTTGCCTCTATGAGAAAATGATGAGGACATCCCAGTTCCACAGGAACTTGCTTAATTGTTAAATTTCTCAGATTCCTCGCCGGTATGTGCTTGACAGATCAGAGACTGGACAAGTCAGGACCCAATCCTACCTCAAGTACCTGAACAAGTGCTACATGGTTGGTCACAGGAACCCGTATGTGACGAAATGAAACCGTACTTCATCAGCAGTCATGAGGTAACCACCAGGATGGCATCTTATTGTGGGGAGCACGAGTGATAGTCCCTCCAAAGGGAAGGGAGCCACTGTTAATTGAACTACGCAGTGCACATCTAGGAATTTCCCGAATGAAGACCATAGCACGCAGCTATCTATGGTGGCCTGGGATGGACGGTGAAATAGAGAGTTTAGTGAAGAATTGTGTGCAATGTCAGCAACTGCAAAAGTTGTCATAGACAGCTCCGTTACACACTTGGGAGTGGCCAGGTAGACCCTGGATGCAGTTATACATTGACTATGTGGGACCTTTCCTGGGAACAATGTTTCTGCTCATTGTCGATGCCCATTCAAAATGGTTGGACGTTTATGATGTGAAGTCACCAATGTAGGCCACTACAATTGAGAAACTACGTCAGAGTTTTGCCATTCATGGACTACCAGAAGTAGTCGTTTCCGATAACGGCACAGCACTTACGAGCGCTAAGTTTCAATGGTTTATCAGCCTCAACGGTATAACTCATGTGAAAACTGCACCGTACCACCCTTCCTCACATGGACTGGCTGAAAGAGCGGTTCAAACGTTCAAGACAGGCATAAAAAAAGTTAACTGGTGATTCCTTGGCAACCAAGCTAGCACACTTTCTTCTTCATTACAGGACTACCCCTCACACACCAAAGTTGTCACACCTGCGGAGTTATTGTTGAAACGCCGTCTCAGGATGAGATTGAGCTTAATAATGCCGAGTTTAGAGGGGAAGGTGGAAAGGAGTCAGGGAAGCCAGAAAACTAGACACGACTAGTATAGTTGTGAGAGGAAATTTATTATGGGGGAGCCGGTATACATGAAAAACTTCGGGGAGGGACCAAAGTGGTTACCGGGTGAATTAAGTATGGTGACTGGACATTTATCTTACCAGGTGGAGGTGGAAGGCTGGATCATCCGTAAACATGTGGACCATTTAAGGAAGAGAGAGACAAATCTTTAAGATATGGTTCCACCAGAGATCATGACCGGGTCAGCGTTTCCTGTTGAGGATACTCAACCCAGGACTGACATGTCTGATGCTCCTCTAAGAGTTGAGGATACAGAACTGCAAGTGCCCACAGAAGCAATTCCGGAAAAGGAGGTTCCTGACAAAGAATCTGAATTTGGGGAGCTGCGACGTTCCACATGTACCAGGAAACCACCTGAAAGGCTGGACTTGTAAATTCCTTACCCAGGGTAAATATTATGTTGCCTTAAAAAATATGTGCTTGTAAATATAATATGTATAGCCGAGTTAAAGGGGGAGGAATATAGTAATTATGGTTTTATTTAGTGTGTAATGTACTTTTAAGAATAATACTTGTTAAGGAAGATCACATGGGGCAGAATATTGCGCTTGTTGGGCGGCCGTATGCCTTAGTTGGCCCGCCAGTGTGAAATTGCCATCCGGTCCCGATGACGGGCGATGGTTGGCTCCCCAACCACTCCCGCTCATCCCCCCCCAGCCCACCCAATGAGGGTAAAACTCCGCCCATGATCTGTAGTAACCAATAGGAGAGTAGTACAGGCTACCTCAGCAGTTAGCATAGAGATAGAGTTGGAGTTGAAAGCACACGTGAAGTTGCTGCTGAGTATATTGTAAATAAACTTAATGTTTCCACCCAAGAAGTGACTGCAGGTCAATTCTATCATTAATAGCGCAGCCTGGCCATCCTACAACACTAGGCCGGTATCTGCTGGAGTTTAGAAGAGTAAGAGGTGACTTGATTGAAACCTTTAAGATCCTGAGGGGTCTTGACAGGGTGGATGTGGAGAGGATGTTTCCTTTTGTGGGAAAGTCTAGTACTAGGGGAATTTTTTTCTCTCAGAGGGTTGTGAGTCTTTGGAACGCTCTTCCTCAAAAGGTGGTGGAAGCAGAGTCTTTGAACATTTTTAAGGTAGAGCTCAATAGATACTTGATAAGCAAGGGGGTGAAAAGTTATTGGGGGCAGGAGGGAATGCGGAGTCGAGGTTACATTCAGATCAACCATGATCTTATTGAATGGCGCAGCAGGCTTGAAGGGCCGAGTGGCCTACTCCTGCTCCTAATTTGTATGCTCTTATGTATGTAATGGCCTCCTTCTGTGTCGAAAGGACTTTTTCCATTTTGATTTCCTTTTTTCCTCTGTTTCTCATCTTCTAGCCAACTTTCTCCCTCCTCTTCTCCTGAACGAGGTGAAATTGCTTGGTTTGAGGTAGCCATTTTTCCCGTGTGAGTCCAGACATTCGAGGCTGTGATTTTCCAAACGGTGCTACTTTAGCACTGCTGGCAGCCCTGGTGAGATATCTGGACAGGCTAACACAGTCAAACACAATCATGTGCTCACCCTTCTTTCACACCCTTGGAGCAGGTGAATAGTAAGAGTGGGAACTCTGGCTAATTTCCCTCCTCTGAAGCTCAGAACCCTACAGCCAATTGTAAAACCTCAGCTGCACCCTGCTTTAGGCCTAGCTCAACACATACTGGGAATCGAACCCAGCACCCTCGATCTGTATGGCTCAGCCATATTATATATTTAAATTGAAGCTTCCCATCTTCAAGCCCCTCCAAGATCTTGCTCTAACTCTGCAGCCCCCTCCAACCCTATATTCCCTCTCACAGCCCTCAGCCCTCTAACTCCACAGTCCTAACCCTCATCCCTCCCTGCTCCAGCATTGGCAACAGAAGGCCTCAGGCTCTTCATCTCTCCAGACTTTGAAAGTCTTCTCACCTCCTTAACCAAGCTCTCAGTCACTCCTTCAGTCTCCCCTCCACTCATTTACTCTACCTGTCTTGGTATATAAAACACCTTGGGACGTTTTATCTGCAGGAAGTTCTTGTATAGATGCAAGTTGTTGGTGATAAGTCGACGATGGCGTCCATTTCATCACCTGATTGCTTTAAGCTAATGTCTTACAGCTTATAAGAGTCTGATCTCCCACACCATGAGAAAATGTCCCCTCCTTTATCCAAAGTCAACATCTACACTACATTCTGTTAACGTTGTTTTCTTTTGCGTGTGTGGGTTTCACTTTTAAAGGAATCTGGAATGGCTGCGGTCACTAAGCAACACACAAGCGACATGCTTGCTGTCTGTGAGGGCTGAATGAGCAGGGGGGATTCCTCCATGGGGAGGGCCAAGGCTGCATCTGGATAAAGTTATCAGTCAACAGTTTTACTTTCGCCCTGGTAAAGAACCTCGTCTCTGTAATGTGTCACTTTGTTAATAAGGTGCTGGGATGAGGGCAGTGAAGTATTGTTGAGCTTGACGGGCGATAATCACACCCCAAACTGCGACGCAGTCTTGTGGGAAATTGGGGATGTTTTGCAACGCTACACAGAGCTTCAACCATCCAACTGGAGCAGGCCACCAACAGAGGGCCAGTAACAGTGCTCAATATTCAGATTGATTGGAAAATGTGTGAATGTTGGCCTTGTTTCAAGCCCTCTTGCTTACGGTGATTTTAAAAGGTGAGGGGAGGCGTGAAAGAGCAGCCTGCAAAGACGAGACAGCAACAAGACTGGAGATCAAAGAGTGATCAGAAGCAAGCCTGTTAACTAGGTACAGATCCCACCGCTTCTCTGCCTCCTGTGGAAGTGGCTACTATGTGAAGTGGGTACCTTGCTCTGTTCTTTATTCGAGGTGATACCACTTTTCCTGCCTAGCATTCTTTGACGCCTGCGAGAACATTTCAGAGAGACAGGGCCTTACTCTTTAATTCTAGGTCCACACCCCTTGGACAAGTGACGGCTAGCCTTGAGGGAGTGATGGAGGGAGAGGGGGAGGCACAAGCGGGTACACCTGAATGAGGGACATTTTATAACAGCGCTTTCGGTAATCAATCTGCCTCGTAGAGAGAAGAAAGAATTAGCATTTATATGGTGCCATTCAGGGCCTCAAGACGTCACCAAGTGATTTACAGCCAACCAAATACTTTCTAAAAAGTCCCACAAATGTGATAATGACGGGATGATCTGTTTCTGGGTGTTTGTTGAGGGGAAAGCATTGACCAGGAGATCAAGGCACATTCCCCTGACATTTAAAATAGTGCCGTGAATCTTTTACATCCATCTGAGCGGGCAGCCGAGGCCTCGGTTCAACATGTCATCCAACAGGCAGCACTTCCAACAGCGCAGCACTCCCTCAGTACCTCACTGGAGTGTCAGCCCTAGGCTTTGTTCTCAAATCTCCGGAATGGGGCTCAAACCTCCTGACTGAGAATGGAGACTGTTTCCCACTGAGACATGGCTAATGGCTAATGTTAAAAATCTTCCCTACTCTTCAAAATCTTACCTTGACAGGCGCTTCTGTCAACACAGGATAAGTCCTCAAGTGTGAGAGACATCCTGTCTAGACTGTAGCCCTGGTTACGCAAATACATTACCTTCCTGGAGAAAAAACGATAAAGGTGTTTTCACAGCCGAAGGTTGCAGTTGGGGTCTCTCGGCCTTTCAATTACTATTTTCTGACTGTCAGGGAGCAAGCAGACACTTGAAAACATGAGCCTGAATTTTTCGGATGGCAGGGTCTCACTTCCCACCATCTGAAGAGTCAGCAGGGAACACATCCCCACCGACTCTGAGTGCCCCCGAGACATTTCACGCTTGAATGAGCGTTAAGCGGCTGGGACTCCACCCCTCACTCAGGCAGAAGTCCCGCCTTAGAGAGCTGCCAGCCAATCAGTGCAGTGAACGTGGACAGAAGAAGAAATGCAGGAGGATGTCAGAGCCTAAGTCCAGGAACGTTCAAGGAGTCCCAGGGTGATCACATTGCTGGAGTCACATGCAAGGCCAGCAGATTTCCTTCCCTAAAGGGCACTGGTGAACCAGATGGTTTTGTTTTTTTTAAACAACAATTGATGATAGTTTCATGGTCGCCATTATCAAGACTAGCTTTATATTCCTCAATTTATTAACCCAGTTCAAACTCCATGAGTTGCCGTGGTGGGATTTGAGCCCAGTGTCTCCAGCACATTAGCCTGTGCCTCGGGATTAACGTCCACTAACGTTACCACTACACCACTGTCTTCTCTTTCCAGGCCGGTGGGAAAATAGGAGGGCAGTCTAAACTAATCTCTAAAAATGACATTTACAAAAGCCAAAGTGGAAATTTCTTAAATAAGATGAAAGCACTTTGAATGAAAGAAGACCTTCAATAATTCAGTGAACGGAGAGCCACTTAGTACCCTCCAAATCCTTTTGTTTCAATGTAAAGGTAGAGTTTTCAGGAGCTGGTCATTATCCATTATTTAGATGATATTAATAAAGTTTTTGCTGTGATACTGTGACAGCAGCCTTGTTTACAGTACACCTGGTACGATGCTCACTGACCTACCTTAGTCCCAGTGTGGAAACTCAGGGACTTTAAATTTCTCACCTTTCAAATGTGTCTACGTCCTCAGCCCTCCGTGGTCCCTGCGCTCCTTCAATTCTGGTCCCTTGTCCATCCCTGATTTTCTCCTGGCTGCTGTGCCTTCAGCTGCCTCAGCCTGAAGCGATGGAATTCTCTCCCTAAACCGCTCTGCCTCGCAACCTTTCCCTCCTTCAAAATGCTCCTTAAAACCAACCGCTTTGACCAACCTGTTGGCCACTTGTCCTGATACCTCTTCACGTGGCTCAGTGTCAAATTTTGGTTTATAATTGCCCTTGCGAAGCACTTTGGGATATGTTACCACATTAAAGGTGCTATATAAATAAATGCAAGTTGTTGTCATGGTGTACTGAAATTGAGGTGCAATACTCAGTGCTCACCTCGATTCAGTGGCAATAGGCTAGCCTTTGTGTTGGAAGTTGTTGAGATCACTAGGCCCCACTCCTACATTTGATCATTTAATCATGGCTGACTGTGTAGTGCTGAGGGAGTGCTACATTGTCAGAGGTACTGGCCAGTTGTATGAATCATTAAGAAACAACAAACCATCTGGTGTAGGTACACCCACAGTGCTGTTAGGGAGGGGGGTTCCAGGATTTTGACCCAGTGACATGGAAGGAACGGCGATATATTTCCAAGTCAGGAAGCTGTGTGGCTTGGAGGGGCTTACCCGATTTCAGGACATTTTGAAGTATTTGACAGCCAACGTGATGCTTTTGAAGTGCAGTCACTGTTGTAGCGTAAGGAACACATCAGCCAAATTTCACACAGCAAGCTCCCACAAGCAGCCATCTGGTAATGACCAGATAATCTATTTTTAAGTGCTGGGTCAGGAATTAATGTTGACCAGGGCACCAGGAAGTACTCAAGATAAAAGCAAAATACTGCGGATGCTGGAAATCTGAAATAAAAACAGAAAGTGCTGGAAAAACTCTGCAGGTCTGGCAGCTTCCGTGGAGAGAAACAGAGTTAGCATTTCGAGTTCAATATGACCCTTCTCCAGAATTGAGTCATGTGGGACTCGAAACGTTAACTCTGTTTCTCCCTGCTGCCAGACCCATGGAGATTTTCCAGCATTTCCTGTTTCTATTACCAGGAAGTGCTCTCCTGCTCTTCTTTGAGAAGTGTTGAGGGACCTTTTGCATCTTCCTGGCAGGGCAGACTGATCCTCAGTTTAATGTCTCATCCTAAGCGACAACACCTCTGACTGTGCAGCACTCCCTAAGGTTCTGCACTAGGGCTTGGGCTCAAGTCTGTGGAGTGGGATTTGAACCCCTGGCCTCCTGGTTCTTTTTGCCTGCTCTGCTGGATGTAAGAGATGCCATAGCATTGTTCAAAAATCAGGTAGCTTTCATGGTGCCATGGATAATGTTCTTCCCTCAATCAACAACACCAAAAATAGATTAACTGGCCAGCTATCTCATTTTCTATCTGTGGGATCTTACTGTACGCAGTTGGCTGCCTTGATTGTCCACGTAACTTCGAAGCAATTAATTGATTTTCACAGAATCACAGAGTGCAGAAGAGGCCCTTCGGCCCATCGAGTCTGCACCGACACGTGAGAAACACCTGACCTACCTACCTAATACCATTTACCAGCACTTGGCCCATAGCCTTGAATGTTATGATGTGCCAAGTGCTCATCCAGATACTTTTTAAAGGATGTGAGGCAACCCGCCTCCACCACCCTCCCAGGCAGCGCATTCCAGACTGTCACCACCCTCTGGGTAAAAAAGTTTTTCCTCACATCCCCCCTAAACCTCCTGCCCCTCACCTTGAACTTATTTCCCCTCGTAACTGACCCTTCAACTAAGGGGAACAGCTGCTCCCTATCCACCCTGTCCATGCCCCTCATAACCTTGTACACCTCGATCAGGTCGCCCCTCAGTCTTCTCTGCTCCAACGAAAACAACACAAGTCTATCCAACCTCTCTTCATAACTTAAATGTTTCATCCCAGGCAACATCCTGGTGAATCTCCTTTGCACCCCCTCCAGTGGAATCACATCCTTCCTATAATGTGGTGACCAGAACTGCACACAGTACTCCAGCTGTGGCCTCACCAATACTCTATACAACTCCAACGTGATCTCCCTACTTTTGTAATCTATGCCTCAATTGATAAAGGCAAGTGTCCCATATGCCTTTTTCACCACCCCACTCACATGCCCCTCCACCTTCAGAGATCGATGGACACACACGCCAAGGTCCCTTTGTTTCTCACAACTTCCTAGTGCCATGCCGTTCATTGAATACTTCCTTGTCAAATTACTCCTTCCAAAGTGTATCACCTCACACATTTCAGAGTTAAATTCCATCTGCCACTTATCTGCCCATTTGACCATCCCGTCTATATCTTCCTGTAGCCCAAGACACTCAACCTCATTGTTAACCACCCGGCCAATCTTTGTATCATCCGCAAACTTACTAATCCTACCCCCCACATAGTCTTCTATGTTGTTTATATAAATAACGAATAATAGGAAACCCAGCACAGATCCCTGTGGTACGCCACTGGACACTGGCTTCCAGTCACTAAAGTATCCTTCTGTCATCACCCTCTGTGTCCTACAACTAAGCCAATTTTGAATCCACCTTACCAAATTACCCTGTATCCCATGTGCATTTGTCTTCTTTATAAGTCTCCCATGTGGGACCTTGTCAAAGGCTTTGCTGAAATCCATATAAACAACATCAACTGCACTACCCTCATCTACACATCTGGTCACCTCCTCAAAAAATTCAATCAAATTTGTTAGGCATGACCTCCCTCTGACAAAGCCATGCTGACTATCCCTGATCAAACCTTGCCTCTCCAATTGGAGGTATATTCTCTCCTTCAGGATTTTCTCCGATAGTTTCCCTACCACTGACGTGAGACTCACTGGCCTGTAGTTCCCTGGCTTATCTCTACAACCCTTCTTAAATAGCGGAACCACATTAGCTGTTCTCCAGTCCTCTGGCACCTCCCCCATGGCCAGAGAGGAATTAAAAATTTGGGTCAGAACCCCTGCGATCTCCTCCCTTGCCTCCCTCAGCAGTCTGGGACACAAATCATCCAGACCTGGAGATTTGTCCACTTTTAAACCTGCCAACACCGCCAATACCTTGTCACTCCCAATATCAATTTGCTTAAAAACCTCGCAGTCTCTCTCCCCGAGTTCCATACCTTCATCCTCATTCTCTTGGGTGAAGACAGACGTGAATTATTCGTTCAACACTCTACCGATATCCTCTAGCTCCACCCATAGATTGCCCCCTTGGTCCCTAATGGGCCCTCCTCTTTCCCTGGTTATTCTTTTCCCATTGATATACTTATAGAATATCTTGGGATTTTCCCTACTTTTACCAGCCAGAGCTTTCTCATATCCCCTCTTTGCCCTCCTAATTGCTTTCTTAAACTCCACTCTGCACTGTCTGTACTCCACTAATGCCTCCGCTGATTTGCTCCCCTTATACCTGCTAAAAGCCTCTCTTTTCCTTCTCAACATATCCTGAATATCTCTGGTTATCCATGGTTCTCGGGGCTTGTTACCCCTTCCTATCACCCTAGAGGGAACATGTTGAGCCTGTACTCTCCTCATTTCATTTTTGAACACCCCCCACTGTTCCTCTGTAGATTTCCCCACAAGTAACTGTTCCCAGTCTACCTTGGCCAGATCCTGCCTTATTTTACTAAAATCCACTCTCCCCGAATCAAAAACATTTCTTTGCAACTTGTCTATTTCTTTGTCCATAACAAGCTTAAATTGTAACATGTTGTGGTCGCTATCACTAAAATGCACCCCCCACCACCACCTCAGCCACCTGTCTGGCTTCATTCCCCAGAATTAGGTCCAGCACTGCGCCGTCCCTTGTTGGACCCTCTACATATTGACCCAAAAAGTTCTCCTGTATACATTTCAAGAAATCGACTCCATCCAAGCCGTTAACACTATGTCTATCCCAATTAATGTTGGGAAAGTTGAAATCACCTAATATAATTACCCCATTGTTATTGTATTTACACACCTCCACAAATTGTGCATGTTTGCTCCTCAATTTCCCACTGGCTCTCTGGGGGTCTATAATAAACACCTAACGATGTTGCTGCCCCTTTTCTATTCCTAAGCTGTACCCACAAAGTTTCATTCGATGCCCCCTCCAAGATATCATCTCTCCTTACTGCAGTAACTGACTCATTAGCTAATAATGCAATGCCTCCTCCTCTTTTACCCCATCCCCTGTCTCACCTGAAGATTCTATATCCCGGAATGTTGAGCTGCCAATCCTGCCCTTCCCTCAACCACATCTCAGTGATGGCTACTATATCACAGTTCCACGTGTCAATCCTCACCCTTAACTCATCCGTTTTACCTGTAATACTCCTGGCATTAAAGTAGAGGCCATCCAGCCTTGCCTTACTCCCTTGAAGCTTAATGCATCTGTTCTCTCTCTGACTTGATTGTTTTACTGTATTATGATGTGTCCCTATTCTGCTAACATCCTGGGCCCCCTCCCCCTGCCGAATTAGTTTAAACTCCTCCCAACAGCACTAGCAAATCCACCCGCAAGGATGTTAGTCCCGCTCTGGTTCAGATGTAGACCGTCCCGTTTGTACAGGTCCCACCTTCCCCAGAAACGGTCCCAGTGATCCAGGAATTTAAAACCCTCCCTCCTGCACCAACTCTTAAGCCACGTATTCATCTGTGCTATTCTCCTATTTCTGAGCTCACTAGCATGTGGCACTGGGAGTAATCCAGAGATTACAACCTGAGAAGTCTTGCTTTTTAGTCTACTGCCCAACTCCCTGAATTCTTGATGCAAGACCTCATCCCTCTTTCTACCTATGTCATTGGTACCAACAAGTACCATGACCTCTGCCTTATCACCCTCCCCCTTCAGGATGCCCTGCAGCCGTTTAGTTACATCCCGGACCCTGGCACCAGGGAGGCAACACCTCCTGGAGTCACATTGATGGCCACAGTAGCACCTATCTGTTCCCCTGACTATAGAATCCCCTATTACGATTATTCTTCCTCCCTTCCTCCCCTCCTGTACAGACAGGCTGCTTGTGGTGCCAGAAGCTTGGCTCTGTCCGCACTCCCTGGAGGAACCAGCGCCCTCATCAGCCTCCAAAATGGAATACCGATTTGTGAGCAGGTCCCCAGGGGACTCCTGAACTACCTGCCTGTTTCTCTTGGACTGCCTGGTGATCACCCATTCCATTCCTTCCTCAAGTCCCTTCAGCTGCGGTGTGACCACCTCTCTAAATGTGCTATCCACGATGCTCTCAGACTTGCGGATGCTCAACAGTGTCCCCAGCCGCCATTCCAGCTCTGAAACTCGAGCTTCCAGGAGCTGCAGCTGGACATACTTCCTGCACACACGCTCATCCCGGGCACTGGAAATGTTCCCGGCTTCCCACATGGAACACAAGGAGCACACCACGGCTTTGAGCTCTTCTGCCATGACTTATCCCTTTAAATTAAACCTTTTAAATTAATTACTCTAGGGCCCTTCTTTCCTGATCCTTGTTACTACAGAATATACAAACTATAAACCACAAAAAGACCGTAAACTATAAGCAATAAAAGTACAAAATACTTACCTGACCTTACCCACTACTTACCAGTCATTCCTTTCCCTTGTAGCCTCTACTGCTATAGCAGGGCAAGACCACTCTCTGAAAATTTAAGAAGTTGGATAGCAAAGAAAAAATGCAAAGAGCATCTCTTTCCCTATGCAGTGAATTCCCACTGTGCACCAAATTGCCAACACCCACACTCACTCTGGCTGTGTCTCACTCAGGATGAGGTCTCTCCCCTGTTCATGTGTAAGCATTTTGAAGGAATTTACTCACCCACAGCAATTAACCTACAATTTTTAAAATTTGTTCAGGGATGTGGGCATCACTGACCAGACCAGCATTTATTGCCCATCCCTATTTGCCCTTGAGAAGGTGGTGGTGAGCTGCCTTCTTGAAGCGCTGCAGTCCATGTGGCATAGGTACACCTGCATAGGTACGTGCTGTTAGGAAGGGAGTTCCAGGATTGTGACCCAGCGACAGTGAAGGAACAGCGATATATTTCCAAAAAGCTAAAAGCTAATGTCAGGATGGTGTGTGGCTTGGAGGGGAACTTCCAGATGGTGATGTTCCCATCTATCTGCTGCCCTTGACCTTCTAGATGGTAAGATCACGGGTTTGGAAGGTGCTGTCGAAGGAGTCTTGGTGAGTTGCTGTAGTGCACCTTGTAGATGGTACATACAGATGGTTCACAGCCCAGTGGCAGCACACCCACTTCGAGCACACCTCTCCCTGAGCAGACTAATAGAGGGCACAGTGCATGCTGCCACTCCACCAAGGACTGACTTCAGCGGGAGTGTTATTGTCATGACACTAGAGTCCCAGCCTGAGGTTTAAAAAGACCTTCAGACTCTGAGATGAGTGTGCTCCCAGCTGGCCAAAGGCAGGCACTCCAAAAGAAAACAGGACTGTATGATATCCCCACTGTAAGTAAACACGAACACAGTCAGCTAACCAAACGCGAGCCCACAGAGAGAAATGCTGCAAACAAGACTTTTTCCAAGGTTAGCCTGGTGAATTGCTTCAGTGTTGTGTACAAGAGTTCAGAATGTAAGTGCCTGCACAGAGCTAATTGCATAACTCTACGTCCTCCAGCTGAATCCAGCAGGACAAGTTGTCTAGATAAGGAGGCTTTAACAGCCAGAGAGAGGCCACAAAAGATGGATCACAAAAGCTGCATAAGCTTTACTCTTCAAATTTGCCATGACAGCATAATTCTACCCCGACGTCTCGGATGATTCTTGACAGTTGTGAGGAGTCAGACTGATCAACTCACCTAAGCCAGTGTACATTTCCTCTTTGACAGGACGGCCATTTGATATGGTGAAGACAGGGGGTGGGGGTGCGGGGTGGGGCGGGGGTGGTGTGGGGTGGGTGGGGTGCATTGGATTGGACCAAGATTGGGTGCAATTATTTCTAGTATGTAAATTAGGATCAAACAAATCAAAGATGGGAACAGGAAGGGTCTACAATAAATGTTGAACAGTGGCCTGGACTAATGGAGTCAAGGTCTCTTGTAGTGGTGTCTGTCACATATGTTTGTCAGTCTCAATATAATTCGCAGTGGGCTTGGACCCAGAACACAAATCTTACCCTAACTTGGCATTTCGGGAGGACATATGATGGCGGACACGGCAAAAGGAAAGTGTTACTCTTGTGCAGCACCGGATGCTCTTCTGGGAGTGTTTGATGGGGACAGTGTAGAGGGAGCTTTACTCTGTATCTAACCCCGTGCTGTACCTGCCCTGGGAGTGTTTGATGGGGACAGTGTAGAGGGAGCTTTACTCTGTATCTAACCCCGTGCTGTACCTGCCCTGGGAGTGTTTGATGGGGACAGTGTAGAGGGAGCTTTACTCTGTATCTAACCCCGTGCTGTACCTGTCCTGGGAGTGTTTGATGGGGACAGTGTAGAGGGAGCTTTACTCTGTATCTAACCCCATGCAGTATCTGCCCTGGGAGTGTTTGATGGGGACAGTGTAGAGGGAGCTTTACTCTGTATCTAACCCCGTGCTGTACCTGCCCTGGGAGTGTTTGATGGGGACAGTGTAGAGGGAGCTTTACTCTGTATCTAACCCCGTGCTGTACCTGCCCTGGGAGTGTTTGATGGGGACAGTGTAGAGGGAGCTTTACTCTGTATCTAACCCCGTGCTGTACCTGTCCTGGGAGTGTTTGATGGGGACAGTGTAGAGGGAGCTTTACTCTGTATCTAACCCCGTGCAGTACTTGCCCTGGGAGTTTAACAGTACAGTGTAAGTGATCTTGCAGTGCTGTATATCTATTGTCTAAGAGCTAGATTGATTTCAATTGTTCACTGCTGTTGTAATGAGGTTATATTTTTCCCTGTGTGGTCTCTTTCAGCTGTTGCAGGATTTCCTGTCTCCTGTGTGTGAGCCAGCATTCCACTGTACTTTGCCGTTGTGTCTCTGACTCTTTGTAATTGCTCAGGATCTGTATGATGTTTCATATTAATCTCTGGCCTGGTTCGACATATTTTGGAGGGATTCTTCTGTCTTCCAGTTCCAACATGGGGTCTTAATGCACATCTCCGTCACCCTGCTTCCACGTTTCAAATATCCGCAGCTCCAGCCTGTTTCTGCCCATCAGGTCAACACTGGAATGCCTCCCCTGGCCGCTCAGTTGTGGTTTTGCAGCTCCTGAGATGTTTTGACTCTGTTTGGGTTTTTAAATGCAACGCAATGCTAGAGGGCCAAAAAAAATATCCTGCCACCACCCCTCCCTGCCCTGTCCCACTGCCCCCACCCCCACCCCCACCTGCACTGACCCCCAGAAAAACAGTTTTCACTGCTAGACCCCTGTTAGAAATGAGAAATTGGCCAACCTCCCGAATAAACACATTTTCTCTGTCTAAAAATAAAACCAGATGAGCGGCTATTGTTACTGCCGACTGGGGTTGCCAACTTTGATTGAAAACGTTCCTGGAGATCCTATTCCACGACCTCCTACTTTCAACAACCCCAATTTCGTCAAAAACCTCTTCCCGCCTTTAGTGCCTCGGAAACAGCAGGGTTCTAAGACATAAAAAACACTGCTGCTCATTTTTTTGATGTGATTTTTCTTCCGGGCTTTTTGCTGACCGTGGTGTCCTCCGAGGTTAGAGTTTCATACCTGGAGACGCCTGGGCAAAGCTGGAGGTTTGGTAACTGCACTTGCTAATAACCGTATACCTGAAATTCTATATCCCTATCATCCCTCACTTTTATAAACCCTGGGAAAAATAACATTGCATCAGCACATTGTCATCCTAAAGAGATTTATGGAAGACTCTGCAATAAATGGACTGGGTCAGTGATTTACAGCCTATTAGAGGCCCATTGGCTCTGAAGGATTCCTTCTGCCAGGTCGTCAATGCAAGAGCTCACAGGGGAACAATGATTGTTGAGAGGGTATGTATACAGTTACACTTTGCAGCTTTGTAAATCTTTGCCTCCTGCTCGCTGCTTCAGCTTGGTGAGTGGGGCCTTGTCCAGGCCGCATGCCCCCTACAGCGACTCGAGTTACAGACTAGGTTAAAAACAAAAGAGGACACTGCTCTTCTGCACCGAACCACTGGTCTCTGTCTGCGACCCTGTGCCCTCAATGACCTAGTGATATAGCCACTGCCTGGGGTAGTAGCTCAGCCTCTCGAAGCTCTCAGGTTTGACTTGCAAGCAATAGATAATTGACTAATCACAACTGAGGCGCTGCACTCAATCTCAATTCCTTTCAGGGACAATGCAAAGTCTTCGGGGCCACCCATTTACTGCTCACTCTCTGGTGACTCCTGCAGCATGGCAGGTGACAGCCATTTCCAGCTCAGCCACCACTAACTCCACAGTTCATTAGCCAGCAACTTCATTACATGAGATCACACCTGTGAACCCTACCTGTCCGGGGACAGGTAATCGTTGAATGGTCAGAGCATGTGAAATGGGAGGTGGAGAACCTGCAAGTTTATCATACTGGTTTTCTAACACTGGTTACAGATCACTGGAAATACATAACAGGTATTATACCACTGAAATATATAACTGGTATTATGTCACTGAAATATATAACTGGTATTATAATCACTGGAATATAAAACAGGTATTATATCACTGAAATATATAACAGGTATTATATCACTGAAATATATAACTAGCATTATACCACTGAAATATAAAATAGGTATTATATCACTGAAATATATAACAGGTATTATATCACTGAAATATAAAACTAGCATTATACCACTGAAATATAAAACAGGTATTATATCACTGAAATATATAACTGGTATTATATCACTGGTTAAATAATGCTGGTTGTTTTTAATTGGAACTTTACCACTGTTTATGTAACACATAATATATCTCACCGGAAATGTATCACTGGTTATATCATGGTTATATACCACTAGTTATATCATGCTGGCTATATAACACTAGAAATATATCACTGATTATATAACTGGTTAAATATGACAGGAAATATATCATTGGTTGTATAACATTGAATATATGTCACTGGGAATATATTACTGGCTAGATCTTAGTCATATATCACTGGAAATATATCACTGATTATATCATGGTTACCTATCACTGGGAATATATCATTGGTTATGTAACACTAGTTATATATCACTGGGAATATATTACTCATTATATCCTGGTTATATATCACTGGGAATATATCAATGGCAATATAACAATAGTTATATATCACTCGTTATATCATGGTTATATATCACTGGGAACATATCATTGGTTATGTAACACTAGTTATATGTCACTGGGAATATATCACTTGTTATATCATGGTTATATGTCACTGGGAATATATCACTCATTATACCATGGGTATATATCACTGGGAATATATCAATGGCTATATAACAATAGTTATATATCACTCATCATATCATGGTTATATATCATTGATAATATATCACTGGCTATATAATGGTTATATATTACTGGGAATATATCACCGGTTATATCACAGTTACATATCACTGGGAATATATCAATGGCTATTTTACACTACTTATATAACACACATTATATCATGGCTATATATCACCAGGATTATATCACTCATTATATCATGGTTATATATCACTGGGAATATATCAATGGCTATATAACAATAGTTATGTATTACTCATTACATCATGGTTATATATCACTGGGAATATATCACTCATTACATCATGGTTATATATCACTGGGAATATATCACTCATTATATCATGATTATATATCACTGGGAATATATCAATGGTTACATAACACTAGTTAGATATCACTGGGAATATATCAATGGTTATATAACACTAGTTAGATATTCCTGGGAATATATCATTAATATAACTGATTAGATAATTGAAAATATGCCACTGATTATAGAAAACCAATTATACATCATTGGAACTGAATGACTTTTTATTTTTCACTGGTTACATAATTGGATTCATATCACTTGTTATATAACTGATTATATAACACTGGAAATACAGCACTAGTTATATACGACTGGTTATATAACACTGGAAATACAGAAACAAAAGCAAAAAATGCCGGAAAAACTCAGCAGGCCTGACAGCATCAGTGGAGAGAAAGACAGAGTTAACGTTTCAAGTCTGTATGACTCTTCAGAGTGGAAATACAGCGCTAGTTATATTCCACTGGTCATATAGTACTTGCTATCATACAACACTGTAATTATATCTCTGTTTTTATAACTGGTTATTGATTACTAATTGATACTATTCATTCCAAGATAACATTGTTTCTATATCACTTGTAACATATGCTACTAGTTGTGTATCACATGTTATATAATACATGTTATGTATCACTGATTATAGATCATCAGTTACTTAACAATGGTTATATAATGTTGGATTAAACCACTAGTTATGTGACATTGGCTACATAATATTTGTATATAATCACATTACAGATCATTGGTTATAAATCACACAACTTGTAATATTTTATGTGCTACCAGTTATATAACAGTAAAGTCCTTACAGTGATTTTCTTGCCCCTAGGACTTCTCAGAGCATATTCCAGCCCATTAATTACTTTTGAAATACAGTTAATTTGTAATGAAAGGAAAGCAGCAGTTCATTTGTGCACAGCAATCTCCCACAGATAAATGACCAGACATTTTTTTTTAATTTTGAAGGGTTGAGAATAAATATTAGGCAGGACTTTGCAAGGACTCCCCTGTTCTTCTTTGTCTTAGCACTTGGGATGTTTTGCTTCTGCCTGAGATGTCAGGCAGGGCTCTGGTTTAATATTTTAATCGAAAGACAGCATCTCCGACAGTGCCACAGTCCCTCAGAACTGCACAGAAGGGTTAGTCTAGAATTTGTCCTCAAATCTCTGGAGTGGGGTTTGGGCTAGTTATTGTAGCAAGAGTTGTAACAAGTTGACAAATGAAGGCTTCTCTTTCTGCCTCTGTACATTAACACACAAATTCTCCAGTACAAGAACAAATTATTCTCTCTCGCCCTGTGGGGTGAATTGGGCAGGGTCTCCGAGGGCCGTTGTATTTACTTGCTGCTTTTGTTGACTGTAATTCCATTACCAGGTTCAAGGGAAGTGCAGCAATGCCAGCCTCGTGTTAATGAATTTGCTCACCCCTGTACTACATGATATTGCTGGTCCACAGCTCCATGTCCCTTACAGAAGCAGTCACAGACTTTGGCATGTGTCAAGCTACAGTTTCAAAACTGTAACTATCCATAGTCCAGGCCATAGCTTGCCAAATGTTAGTGTTTGACAAGCTATTACTGCACTACCATTTCACAGCAGACTGAAAGCAGAATAAGGTATAAGGCCTAATTTACTACACTATCACCCATTGACTACAGGCACTCACTGCCATTCACCTATTGTCTACAGGGGAACTGTAGTGATTGTAGGTATAACCTTTCCTACTGCTTTTGATTGTACTGACGAATCAGTGTGGGTAATCTTAGGGGTGGAGCTTTCTAGTTGTGGATCTGGTTCGAGTATGTAGCTTCTAAACAAGCTCTGAAATTAAGTTATCTGTTTCAAGTAAGAAACCTGTCTAGCACATCAAGTTTATTACAATTGGCAATGAGGATAAATAGCTCCGACGCTGCACCTCGTCCTTGCGAGTGTGAGTACATCAATTCTTAAGGAAAGAAAGAAAAGTATACTCACCGGTCATGCAACTTTTCAGCAGAATCTACCCTTATGACTTGTCCATGGGAGACTGGAGCCAGTACATAAAGCCCCTAGGTTTTTATTTTGTGACGAATGAAATAACAGCGGAGGAGAAGCAGAAAGCAATTCTTCTAAGTGTCTGTGGGAGCAAGACATATAATCTTATCCACAGTCTAATGGCCTCAAATGTACCCAATTCTAATCCTTTTAATGAATTGGTAAACCACGTGAAGACACATTTTCAGCCCAAGCCATTGGTAAATATGCAGAGATTTAAGTTCTACTCCAGAGTAAGGACCCCGGGTGAGTCAATTGCAGCTTATATTACAAAGTTGAAACAGTTGACTGATCACTGCGATTTTGGAGATACACTCAATGATGTGTTGCGAGATTGTTTGGTTTGTGGTGTTCATGAAGGCACTATTCAGCACCATGTACTTGCAGAAGTTAATATTGGGCGGGATTTTCTGCACCCATCCACTGCCAGGATTGTCCGGTCCCGCCGCAAATCAATGGGCTTCTGGCTGGGGCGCCACCTCGCCCGCGGTGGGTCCCAGCCATTGATCTGAAACATGCCATGGAAATAGCGCTAGCAATGGAGAACGCTGAGAGGGACTCGCAGGCTTTACAGAGTGTGCAACATGGTGCTGTTCTTCCGTTGGGGCAGGAATCTACTGCCAGGCATGGCACGAAAACCAGAGAGACAGCCACAAAGCGGGAAACAGTCTCTGCTGCTTGAAAAATCTCACCAGTGATTCAGCAATTAATCTGTTACCGATGGGTAACCGTGTACCAGAAACCTGCAGATTTAAAGAGGCAGAATGCCATTACCTTCACAAAATAAGGCATGTAATAAAGCAATGCAGGGCAAAATCAAGACAGCCAATCAGACAGCAGACACAGATGATTGAAGTGCACAATACAACTGAACCAGAAGCTGCTGATACTGGTATCTTATTCCCTATACAATGTCAAAGCTGTAAAAACTGAACCAATCACCATCACCCTTCAAGCAAATGGGAAACCTCTAGTCATGGACAGCATCGACCACACTGATGGGAGAACACACATTTAAATACCTAAGTGAAGGACCCTGCCACCAAACCTGGAGCAAACCATGGCTCAGCTGCAGACGTACACTGGAGAGACAATACAGGTAAAGGGCATCGTCACAGTCCCTGTGTCCTACAGGCAACAGACAGCCCAGCTTCCAGTGATCATAGTGACAGGTGAAGGACCTAGTCTTCTGGGCCGTGATTGGTTACAAAAAATTAAGCTCAACTGGTCAGAAATATTTCAAGTAAAGACAGGAGGAATTCCTGAGCTATTAAGGAAGTACAACAGCGTTTTTCATGATGAACTGGGAAAGATAAAAGGCCTACAAGCAAAAATATATGTAGATTTGGAGGTACCACCCCTGTTATTTAAGGCCAGGCTTGTACCTTTTGCCCTAAAGGAGAAAGTGGATGCAGAATTGTGCCGCTTAGGGAAGCCAAACATCATCCAACCAGTCCAATTTTCAGAATGGGAGCACCCATAGCCCCTGTGATGAAACAAGATCAAACTATACGCATTTGCAGAGACTGCAAATTACTGTGAACAAGGCTGCTAAACTAGATAAATATCCAATCCCAGGGATTGAAGATTTTGTATGCTAAACTTGCTGGAGGAAAATCCTACACCAAACTGGACCATGTATACCAGCAGCTAGAGGTGGACAGCACATCCAGAGGGCATGTAACAATCAACACACACAAGGGCCTCTATCGATATACATGCCTACCCTTTGGTGTATCATCTGTCTGTGCAATCTTCCAAAGGACCATGGAAAGCCTATTGCAAGGACTTTACACCTATTATTGAAAAAGAATCATCGTTGGTGATGGAAGGTGCAACAAGAAGAAGCCTTTGTAAAAGTCAAGAGGCTATTGCACTCATCATGCCTACTAGTACAGCATGACCCATCAAAATAATTAATACTAACCTGTGACGCATCTCCCTGCCGAGTGGGAGTGCTGTTGGAAGATGGTTCTAAAAGGCCAATTGGCTATGCCTCCAGAACCCTTTCTGCAGTTGAGAAGGGTTATTCACAACTTGAAAAAGAAGATTTACCCGTAATATTTGGAGTCAAGAAATTCCAAAAGTATCTGCATGGTCGACATTTCACCATTGTGTTGGGTCATAAGCCACTCTTGGGTTTATTTCGTGAAGATAAAGCAATTCCACTGATAGCCCCAGCCAGAATTTAAAATTGGGCTTTGACTTTATCAGTGTGTGAGTACACCTTTATGCACCGTCCGGAGTGCATATTGCAAACACAGACACCCTCAGTCATCTCCCGTTACCAGATAGCATTGCACATGCTCCAGTGCCACAAGAAGCTGTACTTGTGCTGAATTTCTTGGACTCCTGGCCAGTCTGTGCCAAGCAAATAAAGAACTGGACAAACTGGGATCCAATTTGTTAAAAGCCCAAGACCAGGTATTGCAAGGATGGTTGAATGCACCAGTCTCTGAAGAGATAAGACCATTCTATGCCTGTAAATCTGAACTGAGTTGCCAAGATAGTATCTTGTTATGGGGAGCAAGAGTCATCATCCCTTCACAAGGAAGATAACCACTATTGACAGAGCTTCATAGTCGCATCTTCGTATTTCGAAAATGAAGTTCGTATGAAATTACATCTGGTGGCCGGGTATAGATGGTGATTATAGAGAAAATGGTGAAACACTGTCTCCAGTGTCAGCAACAGCAGAAGTTGCCTGTTTCAGCTCCACTGCATCTGTGGGAATGGCCTGGTCGACCGTGGGTTAGACCTCATAGAGACTATGTAGGTCCATTTTTAGGTACCATGCTTTTAGTGATCATCGATGCACATTCTAAGTGGATGGATGTATATGAAATTAGATCACCAACATCGTGTGCAGCAATTGAAAAGCTGTGGCAATGTTTTAGTGTACATGACCTACCAGAAGTCATTGTTTCAGATAATGGTACTGCCTTTACTAGTACAGAATTCCAGAGATTCATGAGTTTAAATGGAATCAGACATGTTAAAACAGCACCATATCATCTCTCATCAAATGGATTAACAGAAAGAGCAGTGCAAACTTTCAAATCAGGAATGAAGAGGTTAGCCAAAGAAATGTTAGGAATGCTCATTTCACGTTTTCTTCTCAATTATTGTATGACTCCTCATGCAACTTTGGGTTCAACATTACCTTTGTACAAGGTTAAGTCTGATGTTTCCAAACTTAGGGGGGAAGGTAGAGGAGAACCAGAGTAGTCAGAAAGTGAATCATGATATTCATAGCAAAGCTCAAAGATTTACTGTGGGAGATATAGTTTTTGTGTAAAATTTTGGAAATGGCCTTAATTAAGTTCCTGGTATAATTGTCCCTGAAACTGAACCTTGATACGACAAAGTGGAAGTGGAAGACTGGATTGTTCGAAGACATGTGGATCATCTAAGGAGTGGAGAGATATTCCAACAACCAATTATTCCACCTGTAATTGATGTCAAACCTTTAATCCCTGAGGTGCCAGATTGACCTAGAATAGAGATACTTGATATCTCTGTTGAATGACCTAAACCTGAACTGCAAGTCTAAGGATGTCCCTGATGCTGCAGTTCCTGATCATGTCGATCCAATGGGAGAATTCCAAGTTGTAGAGCTACGTCGCTCTAATCGAATTAGAAAACTACCTCAGAGACTTAATCTATAGCCGCGTGACCCGTCTATAAAGACGGTATCAAACTTAGAGAAAATGCATATAATTGCACAAAGACAGGTGGCAGGTCAGAAGGTTGGACAGAATATAAAGAACAGCAAAGAATGACGAAAAGATCAATAAGGAAGGAAAACATTGAGCGTGAAAGAAAGCTAGCTAGTAATATAAAGATGGATACTTAAATAAGAAAAGAGTTAACAGAGTGAGTGTGGGTCCTATAGAAAGTGAGTCTGGAGAATTAATAATGGAAAATAAAGGACGGTATTTTCCGTGCCTGCTGGCGGTGGGTATGATAGGTGGCGGGTGTGGACAATATGGCGCCACCTGTTTCACAACAGCAGGAAGGCAGGTCGCGTCAGCCTGCCGACGCTGGGTCGTGTTTCCCGCCAACAGTCATCGGGGAGCTCATTGTAAAACAGCAGCATATAATTAAAAGGCCATCCCGCCAGGCTCTTGGATTCCCCGCTAGATTGTCTGTCCCAGTCAATGGGAAAGCGCGTCGAGGTGTTTCACAACAGCTCACAGGCGACGGGCACTTGGCGGCTTCACTTTGGGGGAACTGAGGTGAGTGAAGAGCATCATTCTCCACAGCTCGCCAGGGTCGCCTGTTGCTTTGCAGGCTTCAGGGGCACCGGGTGGGGCCGGGGTGAAGTGACACCCTGCCACAGAGGCAACTGTTGTCAGGGGTGGGGGTGTCTGGGGGCAACTGCTGTCCAGCCGTGGAGGCGACTGTTACTATTGTCTCGGGGATGGGCCTCGCAGTAGGGACACCTGTATAAACTGACCATCTCTCTGCAACTGAGACAGTTCAGACGCAGCCACGGTGATATGATCGGGGTCGGGCTCCTAGACTGGCCGCCCACACAAGCAACAGAGGCAGCAAAGTATCACCAAGCGCTCCAGACTTTACCCCCCCTGCCCCTCCCCACCCACCACTTCCCCCAGCACAGACTGCGAGTTCGCCACCACTTTACTGGACCATGGACCAGTTGGACTGCACACATTGTACAATCTCCTTGCCAACGCTGGCCGTGTAGCAGTCACTGCTGGGGGTGCTCACAGCCCCTCGTAATCTCAGCATCCTGGTTAGGAGCTGTCTCCCCCATGTCGCAGGCTGACAGGGCAGCCATGCAGCGCACTCATCTCTGGCCATCCGAGGGGTGGTAAGCACTCTCTGGGAAGCGTTAAGGGGCAGTCACACAGGACCAGGAAAGGTGCTAAGCTCACCCATGTTAACCACATCTCTCTCTCTCTTTCATGCTTCAGGAGGACCACATCAAGAGCATGGAGCCTGGTGACCTAGCTGTATGCCTGATGACTTACAAAGAGCGGATAAGACTGAGCAGAGAGTGACTGAGGCTCCTGGCTGCACAAAGGCAGGAGCAGCAACCTCATGAAGAAGGGGCAGCAGGGGCTCCTGCACACCCTGCCCAGGAGCGACAGTGAGCCGTGGCTGGTCAGCACCTAGCGATACCCAGGCTCTATAGACACCGCCTATCATTCCTGCAGATGACCGAGAACCAGTGTCGCTGACAACTGTGCATGTCTAGGGACCTGGTCGCTCACATCTGTTACTTACTGTAGGACTTGGCGCCAAGGGGACATGGAAGGCATCCACTGTCAGTGGCTGTGAAAGTGACTGCGGTGCTCAATTTCTATGCCAGTGGCTCCTTTCAGGGCTCCACAGGTGACCTCTGTGGGATCTCACAATCCACCACCCACAAATGCACCAATGAGGTCACAGATGCCATCTTCTCGAGGGCAACAACTTTGTGCATTTCGCCCAGGACCTTGACAGCCAGGATGCAAAGGCCATTGGATTCTCCCGGATCTCGGGATTCCCACAGGTGCAGGGTGCGATTGACTGCACCCATGTGGCGCACAGGTCTCCGTTGCTACACACGGTGAACTACATCAACCACAAGGGATTCCACTCACTGAATGTTCAGCTGGTGTGCGACCATCAGAAACACATCCTGCAGGTCTGCGCACGGTTTCCAGAGACTGTGTACGACGCCTACATCCTGAGTCGCTCACAGATGCCTGACGTCTTCCAGGGTCCACAGGGGCTGCAGGGTTGGGTCCTTGGGGTCAAGGGCTACCCACAGAGGCCGTGGCTGATGACACCCGTGCAGCGGCCTCAGGCTGCAGCAGAGCGACCCTATAATGAGGCTCATGCTGCAACTCACAACTTGATGGAGCAGACCATCAGGATGCTGAAGATGAGGTTCCAGTGTCTGGACCGGTCTGGTGGAGCCCTGCAATACAGCCCACAGAGGGCGTCACACATCATCATCGCCTGCTGCACCCTTTACAACCTGGCGCTGCAATGGGGAGAGGAGCTGGCTGAGGAGGAGATGGAGGAGCTGGAGGTCTCCTCCGATGAGAAGGGCACTGATGGGGATGAGGCTGAGGGGGTCCTTGGTGGTGACGATGACAGGGATGAGGCTCTCACACTGGGCAGACGAGGCAGGCTCTTGGGAGGCCCTCATAGCTGCTCGATTTGTGGAGGATGATGACGACATGTAGTGAGGAGACATCATAGATCCTCACATTGTATCTGTGAACGTTTGACTCCAGTCTGGCTTATGGCAGCTTGAATACCCTCTGTGATAATACTCCTGTCATGGAGACGCAGTGGAGGCCCTAATAGTCGCTCGATTGCAGGAGGATGATGATATGCATTGAGGACACTCCATAGATCTTCACACAGCCTCTGAGAATATCTGACTCCTGTCTGGCCGAGGGCAGCTCACTTGTGCCCTGTGGTCAGGTTCATATCATAGAGATGCAGCCCTGAAACTTTAGAAGCATCTGATGCTGTGTCCGCCTTCAGCACCTCAGCCCTTCAGGAGCCGGTGCACAGCATCACTGGTCACAGATGCTGGTGTGATGGGGGCCAGCCCCATCTTAAAGGTGCTGAGAGCACACAAAATGAGGGAACTATGCGGCGCCTGCTCACTCCATTCTGGCAGCTATGACCAGCACTGCCGAGGTGCAGGCATCAGTAATGTGTCCAGGGAGTGTGAGGCTGGACCATCACTGTGGTCTGGAGGCTGCACAAAGCACAGGGAAGAGGCCCTGGACTGAGACACCTGCCTTTATCTTATGCAGAAAGGTTTCACATCTGAGTGACACGAACACTGCTCATCAGAACAAGGAGCCATAGGCAGGGAGACATTCTTGGGAGTTTATTGACAATAGTGAACATTACATACAAGTGATTAACCCCTGTGCCCAGACTGTGCAACTAATTCTCCTTACCTTTCCTAACCCGGTCTTGGTGCTCCCTGGACATCCACAGAGGAGGTTGAGGCAGCCTGCTGACTGCTACGCCCTATGTGTGATGACTTTGGCGGGCGTCCTCTGGAGGGCTGAGACTTGGTGGACCCCGGCCTGCTTTTGGGGTCCTGTTGTGTGGCAGTGGCACCCTCCTCGGCCTGTGGAGCTGGAGCTGCTGAGGTCACAGGAAGAGGGGATTCGGATGGGCTGGACACTCCCGGAGTCATCTGGATGGATGGGTCTAGAGTGTGCACCTGCTGATCCTCCTCCCTATGGGTGCCCGGGGCCCCAGGCTGACTCCTCGAGGAGCAGGGGAAGCTGGAGTGAGATTGAGCTGCCGTGTATCCCTCTCGCATACACACTGTTGGGGGCCAACTATGGCGTCAGTGATGGAGTTGAGCCCGTGCAGCAGTGCAGGACCGACGTCCTGGACCAAGGTCTCCATGGCGGCCGCCATCCTACCAGTGTTGATCTCGGTGTGTTGCAATGCTGGTGCTATCACCTCAGCCTGAAGATGGATGGACTCCTCCATCGTGCCTTGCAATCTGAGGGGTGCAGCAGACATCCCTTCCTGATGTTCCCGAGTTTGCCTTTGTAGCTCCAGCAACTGTGACATGACCGAGTCCAGAGGCTCCTCATCTGACTCAGACTCAGCAGATTTCTGGCCTCCAGCTGCCCTCCGAGTGCCGGGGACCTGGGAAGTCCCTGCCTCCGCCTGCTGTGAATCAGACAGTGGGATGTGCTCAGCAGATTGTGACCCCGAGGCTACTCTAAAGCCAGGTCCCACCGAGGCGTGTTTCTCTGCGCTGGTGGAGGGTGTGGGTGAGCGCAGTGATGGGTCTTCATGGAGGGTGCCTCCAGATTCCTCTCCAGAGGTTTCTTCGGGGCTTGACTGGAGGCCCTGGGTCATGGACTCTGTCAGCTGTTTGGAAGATGTGCCTGTGGAAGCAAGGAGAGATAATTAGTGTGTGGCAGTGGCCTGTGAAAGAGGACACATCACTCACAGCTTGGTTATCTGATGGATGTTTCACTGCTGGATCCTCACTTGTTAGAGCAGCACCGACCTCACCGTCAGCACAGGAACGGTCCCGGTCATCGCCGGCCAGCTGGATGGCTCTGTTTTCAAAGTCCGTGAGGACCTTGATTTCAGACATTCCTCCACCGGTCTGTGTTCTCTCTCTCGTATTGTATCCCAGTTTGTCCTGCATGGATAGAGATGGAGAAAGAGTAAGCAAGACTTCTGCCAGGTCAGATGATAAGTGTGCCTGGTCTGTGTGGGTGGTGAGTGGTGCCATGGACGGGATGAGGACAATGATGGTGAGTGTGAGAGAGTGAATGGTGATGTCCCTTGGCAGTGAGTGAGGGCCCTGTGGGTGTGTGATGGGTTTGTGAGTGTGTGAGTTGGGAGTGATGAGAAGAGTGACTTACCCAGGCGGAACGGAGGAGATTATTCATCCTCTTGCAGCACTGGGTGGCTGTCCTCTTGTGAAGGGTGTTTGTGCTGCTATTGCCTCCCAAGTTGGATTGGTCACGTTGCTGCCCATCATGCGGCCAGAGCGGGGGTACAGGACATCCCGGTGGGCCTCTACGGAATCCAGCAGTTACTCAAGGGACCCGTCATAGAAGCGGGGATCTGTGGTCTTTTTTCCATTGCTGGCCATGTCTTCCATGCAGCAGTGGTGAGCTGGAAGCAATGGACGCTGTGCTTGCGGCTGGACTTTAAACATGGCGCCTGGCATGATGTGGCGTTGGGGTGATGGCCGGTGGGCGAATGAGAGCCCGTCCACCATGGAAACAGCGTATGTCCCAGGAGTGAATAAGTAACGAGGCGGGTTTGGGACGATACGGTGTGAAAACCCGCTATTGCGGCCGGCGGGGTTTTACCTGCCCGCTACCGCACTTAGTGCAAATTTGGGAAAATTCCACCCAAAGAGATGGCAGATGAATTGAACTGGTATTTTGCATCGTTCTTCACTGTAGAGAATTCATTTAAATTAACTTCATGATTCACTTTCTGACACAGGAAAAGATGAACTCTAAAGATGACACATGCACTTAGATTACTAACAGAATGCCAAGAAACAAATCATGTGTTCTTAATGAGTCCTTTGAGATGAAAATGTCGTAGTTCTGATGGGTTCCTTCCCTTGGCTCTTTGAAGGTGAATGGATGTTGAAAGCCTTTGGGTTTTTATACAAAGTTGTGCCTGAGCTCCCGCATATGAACATACGAGTATACGAGTTATGATCGGGAGTAGGCCACCCGGCGCTTTGAGCCTGCTCCGCCATTCAATTATTTGACTGGTCTGACTGTAACGTCCTGCCTAGCCCCGATAACCTTTCACCCCCTTGTTTATCTAGAATCTATCTACCTCTGTCTTGAAAATATTCAAGGACTCTGCTTCCACTGCCCTTTGAGGAAGGGAATTCCAAAGGCTCACTACTCTCTGAGAGAAATATTTTTTTTCTCATCTTTGTTTTAAATGGGTGGCCCCCTATTTTTTAAATAGTGACCCCTATTTCTAGATTCTCCCACAAGAGGAAACATCCCCTCCACATCCACCCTGTCAAGACCCCCCCAGGATCTTATACGTTTCAATCAAGTCACCTCTTACTCTTCTAAACTCCAGCGGATACAAAACTAACCTGTCCAATCTTTCCTCATAAGATAACCTGCCCATTCCTGGCATTAGTTTAGTGAGCCTTCTCTGAACTACTTCTAATGTATTTATATCTTTCCTTAAATAAGGAGACCAGTACTGTACACAATATTCCAGATGTGGTCTCACCTATACCCTGTATAACTGAAGCATAACTTCCATATTTTTATAATCAATTCCCCTCACAATAAACGATAACATCCTATTAGTTTTCTTAATTACTTGCTGTACCTGCATACTAACCTTTAGTGATTCATGCACTAGGACATCCAGATCCCTCTGAATCTCAGTGCTTTACAATCCCCCACCATTTAGATAATATGCTTCTTTTTATTCTTCCTGCCAAAATAGATAATTTCACATTTTCTAACATTATACTCCATTTGCCAAATCTTTGCCACTCGCTTAACCTATCTATGTCACTTTGTAGCCTCCTTATGTCCTCTTCACAACTTACTTTCCTCCCCAGCTTTGTATCATCAGAAATTTAGCAACCATACCTCCTGCCCCTTCATCCAAGTCATTTATATAAATTGTAAAATGTTGAATCCCCAGCACTCATCCCTGTGACACACCACTTGTCACAACCTGCCAACCAGAAAAAAACCATTTATGCCAACTCTGTTTCCTGTTTGCCAGCCAATCTTCTATCCATGCCAGTATGTTACCCCCTACACCATGAGCTTTTATTTTTCGCAATAACCTTTGATATGGCACCTTATCAAATGCCTTCTGAAAATCTAAGTACAGTACATCCATCAGTTCCCCTTTATCCACTGCACATGTGACTCCTTCAAAGAACTCCAATAAATTGGTTAAGCATGATTTCCCTTTCACAAAACCATGTTGACCCTGCCTGTTTGCCTTGAATTTTTCTAAGTGCCCTGTTATAACATATTTAATAATAGCTTCTAACATTTTTCCTATAACAAGTGTTAGGCTAACTGGCCTGTAGTTTCCTACTTTGTGTCTCCCTCTCTTTTTGAATAAAGGAGTCACATTAACTATTTTCCAATCTTATGGAACCTTCCCCGAATCTAGGAAATTTTGGAAAATTAAAACCAACACATCAGCTATCTCACTAGCCCCTTCTTATAAGACCCCAGGATGAAGTCCATCAGGACCCAGGGACTTGTCAAACTGCAGTTCCAACAATTTGCTAAATACCACTTCCCTGGTGATTGTAATTTTTCTGAGTTCCTCCTTCCTTCCAGTTCCTGATTTACAGCTATTTCTGGGATGTTCCTTGTATCCTCTATAGTGAAGACTGATGTAAAATACCTGTTCAATTCATCTGCCATCTCCTTATTTTCCATTATTAATTCCCCAGACTCACTTTCTATAGGACCAATGCTCACTTTGTTAACTCTTTGCTTATTTAAGTATCCATAGAAATTCTTACGACCTGTCTTTATATTCCTTGCTAGCTTTCTTTCGTACTCTAATTTTTCTCTCCTTATTAATCTTTTTGTCATTCTTTGCTGTTTTTCATAATCTTTCCAATCTTCCGCCCTGCCACCCGTCTTTGCGTAATTATATGCTTTTTCTTTAAGTTTGATACTGTGTTTAATTTTTTTAATTAACCACGGATGGTGGGCCCTCCCCTTGGAATTTTCTTTCTCATTGGAATGTATCTATTCTGTGTATTCTGAAATATCCCTTTTAATGTCTGCCACTGGACCTCTATTGACCGATCCCTTAACCTCATTTACCAGTTCACTTTCACTAGCTCAGCTTTCATTCCCACATAATTGCCCTTATTTAAGTTTAAAATGTTAGTCCTGGACCCACTCATTTTTCCCTCAAACTGAATGTAAAATTCAATCATATTATGATCGCTGCTACCTAGGGGCCTTCACTAGGAGGTTATCAATAAATCCTATCTCATTGCTCAATACCAGGTCTAGTATAGCCTGCTCTCTGCTTAGTGCCAGAACGTGCTGCTCTAAGTAACTGTCCTGAAAACATTCTATGAATTCATCTACGCTACCTTTGCCCGTCTGGTTTTTACAGCCTATATGTAGATTAAAATACCCCATGATTATCGCAGTACCTTTCTGATAAGCTCCCATTATCTCTTCCTTTATACTGTTAGAATCATATCTTTCAGGACAATGTTTTATTTTAAAATATAGAAAGGCATTGCATTATCTGACTCGGATTTTTTAAAAAAAAGGTCATAGGTTCACCTTTGGGCTCAGAGCAAGCATTCCTTTTCCAAGAAGCCACCTGACCAGCATGGTACTTGAGGGGTTAGAACTGTTTGCTTGTTTACAGTGCAATTATTTTAATGGAGGGGGAAAAAACTGCTTTACAGGTAAAAGCTAGTGATTCACTGGAAATCACATGGCAGGGATGAGGTTTAGGTTTTGAACTTTTTTTGAATTGAGTTGGGACTGAACTAAGCAGGGGCAAGGCTGCCCAGCTCGTACTCTCTTTGCTTTGCCTGAAACCGTGTGATTTTCAGCATCCAGCTAATAACCCTCATCTCAGTGGAACTTGTCTGTATTCGGAAACCCAAGAAACTGAGATGAGAAGGATTGATCTGGCTCTATCTTCCTCCATGCTGAAGCTCCATTGGTGAGAACCTCCAGGCCTCTACTGGGACTAACAACCTGTCTTCACACAAGGATGCTCCAGGCTGACAGTGTCAAAACCCTGTCAACTTTACCCTTTTTTATATAAAGCCTACTCTTCAATTGCCCATCTCTGCAGAGACCCCTACTTGTTTGTCCTTTGTGTGTATGTGTCTGTGTGCTGGATAATTTTAAAAGGGATAGATAGTTATACTTCCAGATCATAATTGTGTGTTAACCAATTCTTGCAGCTTGTTTTAAAAAGGAGTTTATTGAAAGCAGCCTGGTTAAAGTCCCTTTTATTCTGGGCCTAACAGTAGCGAAGGTAAATAATTGGCCATTTAGGTGAATGAATTAAACCTTTAAACTAATGGTGTGACCTGAGGTGTAGTGGGGCTAGATAAACTGCACACCCCACCCAGTTGTAACAATACTCTATCACACCATATAGTTACAATTCAGGGGCCTGTATACCATTCCCCACAAGTGACTTCTTGCCTTTATCATTTCTCATCTCAGCCCACATGGCTTCTGCATCCTAGTTTCCTGCAGGAAAGAGATATACCTTGCAGATGGAAACACGTTTGTCCCTCTCTTACTGCCTGAGGTGACTGTCTGTTTAGGTAGGGTCCTGGTCTTCTTGCTAGGTGGTGGTCTCCTTTGTGTTGTTTGTTTGACCCTGGCTGGTGCATGAAATAATACGATGTATTATCTCAAGTCAGTTTTACTCACATGACCACAGAATCAATACTTCTATTATCCACACAGAGGAAACAATGTAACAAGCCATTGCTACACAATGGGGAATGAATGGCGGATGTAAAAGAACCAGACATACCTAAAAATGAGGTGTCAACCTGGTGAACCTACAACACAGGACTACTTGCGTGCCAAACAGCAGAAGCAGCAAGTGATAGACAGAGCTAAGCAATCCCACAAACAGAGCAGATTTAAGCACTGCAGTCCTGCCACATTCAGTCGTGAATGGTGGGGGACAATTAAACAACTCACTGGAGGAGGAGTTTCTACAAATATCCCCATCAGCAATGATGGGGGAGCCCAGTACATCAGTGCAAAGGCAAGGTTGAAGCATTTGCAAAGATCTTCAGCCAGAAGTGCCGAGTGGATGATCCATCTCGGCCTCCTAGGTCCCCAGAGTCACTGATGCCAGTCTCCAGCCAATTTGATTCATTCCATGTGATATCAAGAAACGGCTGAAGGCACTGGATACTGCAAAGGCTATGGGCCCTGACAATATTCCGGCAATAGTACTGAATACTTGTGCTCCAGAACTTGCCACACCCCTAGACAAGCTGTTCCATTACAGCTACAACACTGGCATCTACCCGGCACTGTGAAAAATTACCAAGGTATGTCCTGTACACAAAAAGCAGGACAAATCCAACCTGATCAATTACCGCCCCATCAGTCTACTCTCCATCATCAGTAAAGTGATGGAAGGGGTCATCGACAGTGCTATCAAGCAGCACTTTCACAGCAATTGTCTGTCCACAGATGGTCAGTTTCGTTCCAGCTTGGCACTCAGCTACTGACCTCATTACAGCCTTGATTCAAACATGGACAAAAGAGCTGAACTCCTGAGGTGAGGTGAGAGTGACTGCTCTTGACATCAAGGCTGCATTTGACCGAGTGTGGTATCAAGGAGCCCTAGCAAAACTGGAGTCAATGGGAATCAGGGGGAAAACTCTCCGCTGGTTGGAGTCATACCTAGCACAAAGGAAGATGGTTGTGGTTGTCGGAGGTCAGTCATCTCAGTTCCAGGACATCACTGCAGGAATTCCTCAGAGGAGTGTCTCAGGCCCAACTATCTTCAGCTGCTTCATCAATGACCTTCCTTCCATCATAAGGTCAGAAGTGGGGATGTTTGCTGATGATTGCACAATATTCAGCACCATTCGCAACTCCTCAGATACTGAAGCAGTACATGTCCAAGTGCAACAAGTTCTGGACAATATCCAGTCTTGGGCTGACAAGTGGCAAATAACATTCGCGCCACACAAGTGTCAGGCAATGACCATCTCCAACAAGAGAGAATCTAACCATTGCCCCTTGATGTTCAATGGCATTACCATCACTGAATCCCCCACTATCAACATCCTGGGGGTTACCATTGACCATAAGCTGAACTGGAGTAGCTGTACAAACACTGAGGCTACAAGAGCAGGTCAGAGGCTAGGAATAGTGCAACGAGTAACTCACCTCCTGACTCCCCAAAGCCTGTCCCCCATCTACAAGACACAAGTCAGGAGTGTGATGGAATACTCCCCACTTGCCTGGATGAGTGCAGCTCCCACAACACTCAAGAAACTTGACACCATCCAGGACAAAGCAGTCCGCTTGCTTAGCACCACATCCACAAACATTCACTTCCTCCACAACCGATGCACAGTAGCAACAGTGAGTACCATCTACAAGATGCACTGCAGCGACTCACCAAGGCTCCTTAGACAGCACCTTCCAAACCCACAACCGCTACCCCCCCGAGGGACAGCAGACACAAGGGCACCACCTACAAGATGTCCTCCGGGTCATGAACCATACAGATTTGACTTAAATCTGATCAGAAATACTGTTCACCTTGCTGCGCAATAAAGGCAGGCGATTGGTTCTTAGCAGCTGTCTCATCACTAACTGATTGCTAGTCCTCCCTCTGAAAGATTCAAGTGTAAAACATGGGAAAGACTCCGGCAGGTAGTCCTGCCCACAAGGAGTCACTGAAAGGGTCATTTGCTCTATACATGACTTTGCATCTTGGGCTGGTGATGGTGGATAGTTGCTATGCTCACGCTAAACGTGTCGCTCACTTCCACTCTCCCTGCAGTTGCTTACATGTGCACATGAAGGAAGGCAAGAGCTTGAAGGGCTGCATAGGCTGCGGAACTGAATTGGAAACAGATCAGTCTGTAACCAGGCTCTCAGGAGTCAGAGTCATGGTGAAGACTAAGGCAGATCACAAACCCAGCCATACAGGCTGAGTCAGGCTTATTTTGCAAAGGGAGGTGTACCCAAATTTGTGGTCATTTAAAAAAATATATTATTTCACGGGATGTGGGCGTCGCTGGCTGGGGGGGCATTTATTGCCCATCCCTAATTGCCCTTGAGAAGGTGGTGGTGAGCTGCCTTCTTGAGCTGCTGCAGTCCATGTGGTGTAGGTAAACCCACAGTGCTGTTAGGGAGGGAGTTCCAGGATTTTTACCTGGCGACAGTGAAGGAACAACGATATATTTCCAAGTCAGGATGGTGAGTGGTTTGGAGGGGGAGCTTCCAGGTGGTGGTGTTCCCATATGTCTGCTGCCCTTGTCCTTTTGGGTGAAAAAATATTAGCCCTGACCTGACAGGCCTGGTGCTGATGGTCAAACTGAATGAATTTGTCAATGTTGTTGGTCAACTTAATTGAAGTTACTGAAAGTGGTTGAGCCACTGGAGTGCAGTTTGTGGTGGATAAATTGTTGGGAAGGCTGTTACCTAGGGTTAGTGAGTGAATATTAAGAACCTTGGCTTGTTTCCTTCTTCCTCGTCAATGGAAGTTTAAGATTGGAAAATTCTTCCGAGTTTCCACTGAAAGTCAATCTCTTTGAACTTGTTCTGACCACTCTGATTTCTCCAGAGACCGAGCGAGATCTTTCTCATTGAGCCAAGAAATTATAACCAGTTGGCTGTCAGTTCTGAAGCAATCTGCTGCAAACAAATTTATGCTTAATTCAAGATTAAAAGTGAATGATGCTTGATAGCTCAGTAGATTTTAATGTGGGAGTTTCCCCTATACAGAAACAGAATAATGCAGATCATGATTTGTAATAATATTGTGACCTTCCCTAGATACTGAGTTGGGGGGAGGGGGAGGGGTGAGGTGCCAGGAGATTGGGAAGCGGTAAATGTTGAACACCTTGTTTAAGTAAGGGTGTAAGGTCATTCTTAGCAACTACAGGCCGGTCTATTTAATATCAGTGGTGAATAAGGTTTTAGATACAATAATCAGGGCAAGTGGGAGGCCCTTGTGGCGAAGTGATAGTGTCCCTGGCTCTGGGTACAAGTCCCACATCAGGACTTGGTGGCCAAGGGAGGTGTGTTCATAATGTGGTGAAACAGGTTGATTATCAGCCTGTAAATCAGCCTGTTGCCTGGGGGGGTAAGAGCAGGAGAGAGGCAAACCACGGCAGTGCTTTGCCAAGCTTAAACATGGACCAATTCAAGTGCCACCAAAGCCCTCTTGGGGACTGGCGCCTGGAGGAGGAGGAGGAGGAGGGGCAATCAGGGAAACAAGCCAGCAAGGCACTTGGAGAGGTTTGAGTTAAGGTCAGCCAGCACTGATGTGTAAAAGGCTGACGGGGCTTGACTAATCTAATCACGTTTTTGATGAGGTGACAGATCAGGTTGATTACAGGCACACGGTGAATGCTGTCCACATGGATTTTAAGCAAGTGTTTGACATAATACCACATAAAAGTGTCAGTTTGGATAGGGGCTGAATTAAGAACAGGAACCAGCAAGGCGTGGCCAATGGTTAGTTTTCAGACTGAAGGAGGTGGGGCAGTGAGAATGTTACCAATTGGCTGCAATGGGACATAGGCAGGTTAGCAGAATGGGCAGACAAGTGGATTTAATACAGGGAAGGCTGAAGCGATGCATTTTGGCAGATGGGTTAAGAAGTCCGAGAGTCATTTACAGTGCAAAAGGAGGCCATTCAGCCCATTGAGTCTATGCCAGCTCTCTGCGGAACCATCCAGTCAGTCTCATTCCCCCGCTTTATTCCCATAGCCCTAGAAGTTTATTTACTTGAAGTTGCTATCCAATTTCCTTTCAAAACCATCGCCCCATCACTCTTGTGGGCAGTGAATTCCAGTCACTGCCACTCACTGCGTGAAAATGTTCTTCCTCACATCCCGCCTGCATCTCCCACTCAAAACCTTAAACCTGTGTCCCCTAGACCTTGTGCAGTCGGCCATTTCTGTCTCTAACTTACCCAAACCTGTCATAGTCTTGCACACCTCTATCAGATCGCCCCTCAGCTTCCTTTGCGGGGGTGGGGGTGGGGGAATGTCGGCTGTGGGTAACAGCCCTGTTTTCGGGGGTGGGTGGGGGAGGTTTCTGTATTTGAAGTGCTGGAGTTAAAGGTCAAGTTCGCGGGAGTTGCTGCCAACCCAATGAGCTCCCTTAAAGGTGTTCAGCCAACGTACAAGGCCGTACCAGCTTTGAACTTCTACACCTGATGAGACATCACTGTGTCCCCTGCCGACGTAAGATGGCTGCCCATACCGCCTGTGTGTGCGCAGAAAACCAATGACATCACGCTGCGGCGGCCAGCCTATCAGAGCTGCCGTGTTTTGCGCTGAATGCGCGGGTAATGGAAATCAAGCAGTGTAAATTGCAGCCAGCATTTTGAATTGTCGATAGCTTGACTTTGAGTTTGGATGCAGTGAGGGAAAGGGGGCCCTGGGGAGGTGGATCGGCCAGAGCGCCTGTCACTCAGAGTGAGGGAGGGCGGCGGGTTTCCGGGGAGGGGCCTTGGTGGGCTTGGACCTCAGGCAGAGGGTTTGGGCTGAGCGGAAGGCGAATTTTGCAAACAAGACGGCAGTGAAGGTTGCTAAAGTAAACAGGAGATGCAGGGATGCTGTTGACGCAGTGAAATGATCTCTCGGTCGGTATGGACTAAACAGACACTGACTGTTACCCATTCTGTCGCTCACAAAGATGGATCGGAGTTAGACATTCAGAGCGGAATCATCCCAGATTCGCTCTGTGCGACAGCGGGCGGGTAAGACAGCCAACTTGGTGGCTTTTCAGGCCGTATTGTCCCAAACCCGCCACATGAATTATGCATTCCCGGGAAACACGCCATTTCCATGGTGGGCGGGCTCTCATTCACCCGCCACGCCATCACCTCGCCGCTTCATCACGCCGGGCGCCATGTTTAAATACCAGCCGCGCGCGCGCACACACACACACACACACACACATCTCAGTGCTTCCCACTCATGACTGCTGCAGGGAAGATGTTGATGAGAGGAACAAAGGCTGCAGCCCCCAGGTTTAGCAACGTGTCACTGGAACGCCTTTTGGATGCTGTGGAGGCCCGCCATGATGTCCTCTACCCCCGTTCGGGCCACAGGAGGAGCAGCAGCAACACCAAACCGACATGGGAGGTGGTGGCAGCGCTGGTCAGCGCCAATGCCCTGCAAAAGGGGACAGCCACCCAGTGCTGCTACAGGATGATGGTCTTAACCATTCCCCCAGGGTAAGTCACTCTTCTCATCACTCTCAACTCACACACTCCCAAACCCATCTCACATCCACAGGGATCTCACACCTCAAGGGACAACACCACTAACTCTCACACACACCCTCACATCTCCATCAGGCTCATACCCTCCAGAGCTTACATCCTCATCCTGTCCATGACTCTGCTCACCACACAAACATTGCACGCAGTGCCATATGTCCTGCTCACACTCTCTCCATCTGTTTTCATGCAGGAGAAGCTGGCTCATAACAGCAGGAAGAAATCCCAGGCCGGGGGTGGAGTGGCCCACATTAGGCCCCTCACTTACGTTGAGGAGTGAGCCATCACGCTGACTGGTGAGGATGTGGACCCTGGCCTGTGGCGACAGCGAAGCCTGTGGCAAACACCCCACGTGAGGTTCCTACACTGCATCCTCCCTCTCTCAATGCAGCTGTGAGTGCTCTCTCTCCTGCTTTTGACTCTGCTGCCATGCACTAATTACCTCTACTTTGGTTCACAGGGAGACCTGCTAAGTGACCGACACCCTCAGCCAGCCAATCCCTCAGCTCCATCCACGTCCTCACCTCCAGCCAAGAGGACACCTCCTCTATTGAAGAGCTGGAAATAAGCAGCCTGGAAGACCCGTCACAGCGCTTACCCACACCCTCCATCAGCGCAGAGACACACACCTCGGTGGGACCTAGATCTAGAGCAGGCTCGGGTTCACAATCTGGTGATCACCGCACAGACACATGTCCGCAGCAGGAGGAGGCAGGTTCAGCCGAGCTCCCCAGCACTCGGAGGGCTGCTGGGGAAGGGGCATCTGTGAGGCTCAAGTCAGATGACGAGCTTCCAACTCATCCTGGAGAGTCAGCAGAAGGCGGGGGAGCATCATGCAGAGCTGTTGGAAACCCTCAACAGAGTGGCTTACGAGTTGGATGAGTGCGTCTGCCTGCTCTCTGGTGAAGTGGTGCCCACATGTGCGAGTATGGAGGTCTCCATGGGGAGAATGGTGGACACCATGGAGACCCTGGTTCAGCAGAATGTGGAGATGTGTGCAGACCTGCACTCCATCATGAGAGCCATGTGGCAATGTGAAAGGGAAACAGGGCACCTCGACGTCCCTCCAGGTGCCCCTTCCCCTCAAGGAGTCAGGCTGGGCTCCCCGGGCACCTGAAGGGAGGAGGAGCGGCAGCTGGACACCCCTGGGTCATCCACTCAGGAATCTCAGAGACTGTCCTCTCCCTCCGAGTCCCCTTTGCCTGTGAGCCCCTAAACCTCATCCTCTGTCAGCGCAGAGGGAGCAGCTGGTCAATGAGTGATTCTGGAGGGAGAAGTGTGTGTGTGTGTGTGTGTGTGTATGTATGTGTGTGTGGCAGAGCCTTTCGAAGCCCCGTACAAGCACTCTCCCCTCCCACGCACATGGATCCTTCACGTATCACAATCACCTCAATGTCCTGACCATTCGCAATGCTGCCTGCTGGGGTTTCCGTTGTCCATCTGAGCTGACCTACATCTCCACCCACCCACTGATCACACTCCCATGCAGGACCTGTTACCCACCCCACCACCGCTGTAGTTTCACTTTCGGTTTAGCAAGCACAAACTGGTTTCACTGCATTGTGCACTCCCCCGTCCTTTCCCCTCCCCCGTCACCCATTTCCTTTCCCCCATCACTGTTGATCCCACTGGCATCACCTTCCACCTCCCCTGCGGGACCTACCAACCAGAACAAGGAGGAAAAGGAACCCTTTTCCCTCGGGAATCTCCAGGTGAACATGCACGTTTCCTTCCTTCCTGAAAATCCCACCCACATTAACCTCCCCGATCTCTTCCTTCCCACCCCCAGGGTCCGTGTCTGCCTCCGGGTCCTGACCAACCACCCTCGCTGTCCCTTCAATCCCTTCTCTCAAACCCTCACACACCCACCCTACCGCCTCACTCTGCCCTCGGTCATTCTCACTCTTCCTCCACACCACACCCACCCTCAGTCCACAGCCATGGATCCATCAGACCCCTCCCCTTCACAGTCAGCTGCACTTCACCCACTCCGCACCCCTTCCCCCCCTCCACACCCCTTCCCCCAATCCACACCCTTCACCCAATCCGCACCCCTGCCCCCCTCCACACCCCTTCCCAACTCCCAAACCCGCTTCCCCTAATCCACACACCTTCCCCAATCCACACCCCTTCCCAACTCCACACCCATTCCCCCAATCCACACCCCTTCCCCCACTCCACACCCCTTCCCCCAATCCACACACCTTCCCCCACTCCACACCCCTTCCCCCAATCCACACCCTTCCCCCAATCCGCACCTCTTCCCCCCTCCACACCCCTTCCCAACTCCAAACCGCTACCCCCAATCAACACCCCTTCCCCCACTCCACACCCCTTCCCCCAATCCACACCCCTTCCCCCACTCCACACCCCTCCCCAACTCCACACCACTTCCCCCAATCCACACCCCTTCCCAACTCCACACCCCTTTACAACTCCACACCCTTTCCCCCAATCCACACCCTTTCCCCCAATCCACACCCTCTCCCCCTTCCGCACCCCTTCCCAGAATCCACACCCCTTCCCCAAATCCAGACCACTTCCCCAAACCACACCTCTTCCTCCAATCCACACCCCTTCCCACAGTACCCACCCCTTCCCCCATCCACACCCCTTCCCCAAATCCACACCCTTTCCCCACACTAAACCCCTTCCCCAATCCGCAACCCTTCCTCACTCCAAACCCGTTCCCCACTCCACACTCATTCCCCAATCCACACCCCTTCCCCCACTCCACACACCTTCCCCCACGTCACACCTGTTCCCGACTCCAAATTCGTTCCCCAAACCACATCCCTTCCCCCATTCCACACCCCTTCCCCCCACTACACCACCCCATCCCCACTCCGCACCACTCAACCACTCCAAACAACTTCCCCCCATTCCACACTCCTTCCCCATCCCAAGTCCCTTCCTCACTCCGCACCTCTCCCCCAATCCAAACCCCTTCCCCAATCCATATCCCTTCTCCCAATCCACACCCCTTCCCCACTCCACACCCCTTCCCCACACCACTACCCTTCCGCACTCCAAACCCCTTCCCCAAATCCACACCACTCGCCACTCCAAACCCCTTCCCCACTCCAAACCCCTTCCCCAATCCAAACCCCTTCCCCCAACCAAACCCCTCCCCCCAACCACATCCGTTCTCCTCCTCCACACCCCTTCCCCCAATCCACACCCTTCGCTCAATCCACACCCCTTCCTCTGATCCACACCCCTTCCCAAACTCCACACACCTTCACCACTCCGCACCCCTTCCCCCTACACACCCCTTCCCCAAATCCACACCCCTTCCCCATACCACACCCACTCCCCCAATCCACACCCCTTCCCCCAATTCACACCCCTTCCCCAATCCCACACCCCCTCCCCACTCCAT
>NW_027597137.1:40000-99224 GCF_964194155.1 Cetorhinus maximus | reverse complement strand
AGTGAGTGGGGAGGTGTGAGTGAGTGGGGAGGTGTGAGTGAGTGAGTGGGGAGGTGTGAGTGAGTGAGTCGGGAGAGGTGTGAGTGAATGGGGGGAGGTGTGAGTGAGTGAGTGGGGAGGTGTGAGTGAGTGAGTGGGGAGGTGTGAGTGAGTGAGTGGGGAGGTGTGAGTGAGTGGGGAGGTGTGAGTGAGTGAGTGGGGAGGTGTGAGTGAGTGGGGAGGTGTGAGTGAGTGAGTGGGTAGGTGTGAGTGAGTGAGTGGGGAGGTGTGAGTGAGTGAGTGGGGAGGTGTGAGTGAGTGGGGAGGTGTGAGTGAGTGAGTGGGGAGGTGTGAGTGAGTGGGGAGGTGTGAGTGAGTGAGTGGGGAGGTGTGAGTGAGTGAGTGGGGAGGTGTGAGTGAGTGAGTGGGGAGGTGTGAGTGAGTGAGTGGGCCGCCCATCCCCACAAACTACAAAGACCATTTGGTTCCAAGACTTTCTCTGAATCACAGAATTGTTTTTGCACAGAGGGAGGCCATTCGGCCCATCATGTTCATACCACCTCTCTGAATGAACAAAGCACCTAGTGCCACTCTCCTGCCTCCTCCCCCCTAACCCTGCACATTCTTCCTTTTCAGATAATGGTACAATCCCATTTTGAATTCCCTCGATTGACCCTGTCTCCAACCACACTCTCAGACAGTGCATTCCAGATCCTAACCACTCGATTGACCCTGTCTCCACCACACTCTCAGACAGTGCATTCCAGATCCTAACCACTCGATTGACCCTGTCTCCACCACACTCTCAGACAGTGCATTCCAGATCCTAACCACTCGATTGACCCTGTCTCCACCACACTCTCAGACAGTGCATTCCAGATCCTAACCACTCGATTGACCCTGTCTCCACCACACTCTCAGACAGTGCATTCCAGACCCTAACCACTCGATTGACCCTGTCTCCAACCACACTCTCAGACAGTGCATTCCAGACCCTAACCACTCGATTGACCCTGTCTCCACCATACTCTCAGACAGTGCATTCCAGACCCTAACCACTCGATTGACCCTGTCTCCACCACACTCTCAGACAGTGCATTCCAGACCCTAACCACTCGATTGACCCTGTCTCCACCACACTCTCAGACAGTGCATTCCAGACCCTAACCACTCGATTGGCCCTGTCTCCACCACACTCTCAGACAGTGCATTCCAGATCCTAAACACTCGCTGTGTGAATAAGTGCCTCCTCATGTCTCCATTGCTTCTTTTGTCAAACCCCTTAAACCTGTGCCCTCTGGTTCTCAATCCTTCCATCAATGGGAACTGTTTCTCCCTATCTACGCTGCCCAGACCCCTCATGATTTTGAACACTTCTATCAAATCTCCTCTTAACCTTCTCTTCTCCAAGGAGAACAGTCCCAGCTTCTCCAACCTATCCACCTCACTGAAGTCCCTCATCCCTGAAACCACTCCCATGAATCTATTCTGCACTCTCTCTGATGTTTCACGTTCTTCCTGAAGTGGGGACCCCAGAACTGGACACACTGCTCCAGCTGAGGCCAAACTAGAATTCTGTCCAATTTCTCCTTAAGGTATTTCTCCAATTCCCATTTTGAGACTTCCTGTTGAATCTGCTCCCACCGCCCTTTCAGGGAGCGCCTTCCAGATCACAACAACTCGCTGTGGAAAAAATTAACAGTCCAGATCTCCTCTCCTAGTACTTTTGCAAATTCTCTTCAATCTGTGTCCCTCTGGTTACCGACCCTCCCGCCACTGGAAACACGCCCAATCTGCTCTGTCAAACCCTTTAGAATTTTGAACACCTGTAACCCAGGCTGTACCTGTCCTGGGAGTGTTTGATGGGGACAGTGTAGAGGGAGCTTTATTCTGTACCTAACCCCGTGCTGTACCTGTCCTGGGAGTGTTTGATGGGGACAGTGTAGAGGGAGCTTTACTCTGTATCTAACCCTGTGCTGTGCCTGTCCTGGGAGTGTTTGATGGGGACAGTGTAGAGGGAGCTTTACTCTGTATCTAACACCGTGCTGTACCAGTCCTGGGAGTGTTTGATGGGGACAGTGTAGAGGGAGCTTTACTCTGTATCTAACCCCGTGCTGTCCCTGTCCTGGGGGTGTTTGATGGAGATGGCGTAGAGGGAGCTTTACTCTGTATCTAACCCCATGTTGTCCCTGTCCTGGGGGTGTTTGATGGCGATAGCGTAGAGGGATATTTACTCTGTATCTAACCCCGTGCTGTACATGTCCTGGGAGTGTTTGACGGTGATAGGGTAGAGGGAGCTTCACTCTGTATCTAACCCCGTGCAGTACATGTCCTGGGAGTGTTTGATGGGGAAAGTGTAGAGGGAGCTTTACTCTGTATCTAACCCCGTGCTGTACTAGTCCTGGGAGTGTTTGATGGGGACAGTGTAGAGGGAGCTTTACACTGTATCTAACCCCGTGCTGTACATGTCCTGGGAGTGTTTGATGGGGACAGTGCAGAGGGAGCTTTGCTCTGTATCTAAACCCGTGCTGTACATGTCCTGAGAGTGTTTGATGGCGACATTGTGGAGTGAGCTTTACTCTGTATCTGACCCCGTGCTGTACCTGCCCTGGGAGTGTTTGATGGCGATAGCGGAGAGGGAGTTTTACTCTGTGTCTAACCTCGTGCTGTCCCTGTCCTCAGGGTGTTTGATGGCGATAGCGTAGTGGGAGATTTACTCTGTACCTAACCCCATGCTGTCCCTGTTCCGGGGGTGTTTGAAGGCGATAGCGTAGAGGGAGATTTACTCTGTATCTAACCCCGTGCTGTAACTGTCCTGGGAGTGTTTGATGGGTCAGCGTAGAGGGAGCTTTACTCTGTATCTATCCCCGTGCTTACCTGTCCTGGGAGTGTTAGATGGGGACAATGTAGAGGGAGCTTTACTCTGTATCTAACCCCTTGCTGTACATGTCCTGGGAGTGTTTGATTGGGACAGTGTAGAGGGAGATTTACTCTGTAACTAACCCCGTGCTGTACCTGTCCTGGGAGTGTTTGATGGGGACAGTGTAGAGGGAGCTTTACTCTGTATCTAACCCCGTGCTGTACCTGTCCTGGGAGAGTTTGATAGGAACAGTGTAGAGGGAGCTTTACTCTGTATTTAACCCTGTGCTGTACCTGTCCGGGGAGTGTTTGATGGGGACAGTGTAGAAGGAGCTTTACTCTGTATCTAACCCTGTCCTGTACGTGTCCTGGGAGTGTTTCATGGAGACCGTGTAGAGGGAGTTTTGCTCTGATTCTAACCTTGTGCTGTACTTGTCCTGAGAGTGTTTGATGGGGACAGCGTAGAGGGAGCTTTACTCTGTATCTAACCCCGGGATGTACCTGTCCTGGGAGTGTTTGATGGGAACAGTGTAGAGGGATCTTTACTCTGTATCTAACTCTGTGCTGTGCCTTTCCTGGGAGTGTTTGTTGGGGACAGTGTAGAGCGAGTTTACTCTGTATCTAACCCCGTGCTGTACCTGTCCAGGGAGCGTTTGATGGGGACAGTGTAGAGGTAGCTTTACTCTTTATCTAACCCCGTGCTGTACCTGTCCTGGGAGTGTTTGATGGCAATAGCGTAGAGGGGGCTTTACTCTGTATCTAACCCCGTGCTGTCCCTGTCCTGGGGGTGTTTGATGGCGATGGCGTAGAGGGAGCTTTACTCTGTGTCTAACCGCGTGCTGTCCCTGCCCTCAGGGTGTTTGATGGCGATAGCGTAGTGGGAGCTTTACTCTGTATCTAACCCCGTGCTGTCCCTGTCCTGGCGGCATTTGATGGCGATAGCGTAGAGGGAGATTTACTCAGTATCTAACCCCGTGCAGTACATGTCCTGGGAGTGTTTGATGATGATAGGGTAGAGGGAGCTTCACTCTGTATCTAACCCCGTGCTGTACATGGCCTGGGAGTGTTTGATGGGGACAGCGTAGAGGGAGCTTTACTCTGTATCTAACCCCGTGCTGTACCTATCCTGGGAGTGTTTGATGGGGACAGTGTAGAGGGAGCTTTACTCTGTATCTAACCCCGTGCTGTACCGATCCTGGGAGTGTTTGATGGGGACAGTGTAGATGGAGCTTTACACTGTATCTAACCCCGTGCTGTACCTATCCTGGGAGTGTTTGATGGGGACAGTGTAGAGGGAGCTTTACTCTGTATCTAACCCCGTGCTGTACCTGTCCTGGGAGTGTTTGATGGTGACAGTGTAGAGGGAGCTTTAATCTGTATCTAATCCCATGCTGTCCCTGTCCAGGGGGTGTTTGATGGGGACAGTGTAGAGGGAGCTTTACTCTGTATATAACCCCGTGCTGTACCTGTCCTGGGAGTGTTTGATGAGGACAGCGTAGAGGGAGCTTTACTCTGTATCTATCCCCGTGCTTACCTGTCCTGGGAGTGTTTGATGGGGACAGCGTAGAGGGAGCTTTACTCCGTATCTAACCCCGTGCTGTACCTATCCTGGGAGTGTTTGATGGGGACAGTGTAGAGGGAGCTTTACTCTGTATCTAACCCCGTGCTGTACCTATCCTGGGAGTGTTTGATGGGGACAGTGTAGATGGAGCTTTACACTGTATCTAACCCCGTGCTGTACCTATCCTGGGAGTGTTTGATGGGGACAGTGTAGAGGGAGCTTTACTCTGTATCTAACCCCGTGCTGTACCTGTCCTGGGAGTGTTTGATGGTGACAGTGTAGAGGGAGCTTTAATCTGTATCTAATCCCATGCTGTCCCTGTCCAGGGGGTGTTTGATGGGGACAGTGTAGAGGGAGCTTTACTCTGTATATAACCCCGTGCTGTACCTGTCCTGGGAGTGTTTGATGAGGACAGCGTAGAGGGAGCTTTACTCTGTATCTATCCCCGTGCCTACCTGTCCCGAGAGTGTTTGATGGGGACAGTGTAGAGGGAGCTTTACTCTGTATCTAACACCGTGCTGTACATGTGCTGGTAGTGTTTGATGGGGACAGTGTAGAGGGATCAATACTCTGTATCTAACCCCGTACTCTAACTGTCCTGGGAGTGTTTGATGGGGACAGTGTGGAGTGAGCTTTACTCTGTATCTGAACCCGTGCTGTACCTGTCCTGGGAGTGTTTGAAGGGGACAGTGTAGAGGGAGATTTACTCTGTATGTAACCCCGTGCTGTACCTGTCCTGGGAGTGTTTGATGGGGACAGTATAGATGGTGCTTTACTCTGTTCTGACCCTGTGCTGTGCCTGTCCTGGGAGTGTTTGTTTGGGACAGTGTAGAGGGAGCTTTACTCTGTATCTAACCCCGTGTTGGACCTGTCCTGGGAGTGTTTGATGGGGATAGTGTAGAGGGAGCTTTACTCTTTATCTAAACCCGTGCTGTACCTGTCCTGGGAGTGTTTGATGGCAATCGCGTATAAGGAGCTTTACTCGATATCTAACCCCGTGCTGTCCCTGTCCTGGGAGTGTGTGATGGCGAAAGAGTAGAGGGAGCTTTACTCTGTATCTAAACCCGTACTGTCCCTGTCCTGGGGGTGTTTGATGGTGATTGCGTAGAGGGAGCTTTACTCTGTATATAACCACGTGCTGTCCCTGTCCTCGGGGTGTTTGATGGCGATAGCGTAGAGGGAGATTTACTCTGTATCTAACCCCGTGCTGTCCCTGTCATGGGAGTGTTTGATGGGGAGAGCGTAGAGGGAGCATTACTCTGTATCTCACCCCGGGCTGTCCCTGTCCTGGGAGTGTTTGATGGCGATAGCGTAGAGGGAGATTTACTCTGTATCTAATCCCGTGCTGTACCTGTCCTGGGAGTGTTTGATGGGGACAGTGTGGAGTGAGCTTTACTCAGTATCTGACCCCGTGCTGTACCTGTCCTGGGAGTGTTTGATGGGGTCAGTGTAGACGGAGCTTTACTCTGTATTTATCCCCGTGCTGTCCCTGTGCTGGGAGTGTTTGATGGCGATAGCTTAGAGGGATCTTTATTCTGTATCTCACCCCGTGCTGTACCTGTCCTGGGAGTGTTTGATGGGGACATTGTAGAGGGAACATTACTCTGTATGTAACCCCGTGCATACCTGTCCTGGGAGTGTTTGATGGGGACAGTGTAGAGGGAGCTTTACTCTGTATCTAAACCCTTGCTGTACATGTCCTGGGAGTGTTTGATGGGGACAGTGTGGAGTGAGCTTTACTCTGTATCTGACCCCGTGCTGTACCTGCCCTGGGAGTGTTTGATGTTGACTGTGTAGAGGGAATTTACTCTGTATCTAACCTTGTGCTGTACTTGTCCTCGGAGTGTTTGAAGGGGACAGTGTAGAGGGAGATTTACTCTGTATCTAACCCCGTTCTGTCCCTGTCCTGGGGGTGTTTGATGGCGATAGCATAGAGGGAGCTTTACTCTGTGTCTAACCCCGTGCTGTACCATTCCTTAAGGTGTTTGATGGCGATAGCGTAGTGGGAGCTTTACTCTGTATCTAACCCCGTGCTGTCCCTGTCCTGGGGGTGATTGATGGTGATAGCGTAGAGGGAGCTTTACTATGTACCTAACCCCGTGCTGTACTTGTCCTGGGAGTGTTTGATGGGGACAGTGTAGAGGGAGCTTTACTCTGTATCTAACCCCGTGCTGTCCCTGTCCTGGGAGTGTTGATGGTGACAGTGTAGAGAGTGCTTTACTCTGTATCTAACCCCGTGCTGTCCCTGTCCTCGGGGTGTTTGATGGCGATAGCGTAGAGGGAGATTTACTCAGTATCTAACCCCGTGCTGTACATGTCCTGGGAGTGTTTGATGGTGATAGGGCAGAGGGAGATTCACTCTGTATCGAACCCCGTGCTGTACATTCCTAGGAGTGTTTGATGGCGATAGCGTAGAGGGAGCTTTACTCTGTGTCTAACCCCGTGCTGTAGATGTCCTGGGAGTGTTTGATGGAGATAGGGTAGAGGGAGCTTCACTCTGTATTTAACCCCGTGCTGTACATGTTTTGGGAGTGTTTGATGGGGACAGTGTAGAGGGAGCTTTACTCTGTATCTTACCCCGTGCTGTACATGTCCTGGGGGTGTTTGATGGCGATAGCGTAGAGGGTGCTTTGCTCTGTATCTAACCCCGTGCTGTACCTGTCCTGGGACTGTTTGATGGGAACAGTGTAGATGGAGCTTTACTCTGTATCTAACCCCGTGCTGTCCCTGTCCTGGGAGTGTTGATGGTGACAGTGTAGAGAGTGCTTTACTCTGTATCTAACCCCGTGCTGTCCCTGTCCTCGGGGTGTTTGACGGCGATAGCGTAGAGGGAGATTTACTCAGTATCTAACCCCGTGCTGTACATGTCCTGGGAGTGTTTGATGGTGATAGGGCAGAGGGAGATTCACTCTGTATCGAACCCCGTGCTGTACATTCCTAGGAGTGTTTGATGGCGATAGCGTAGAGGGAGCTTTACTCTGTGTCTAACCCCGTGCTGTAGATGTCCTGGGAGTGTTTGATGGAGATAGGGTAGAGGGAGCTTCACTCTGTATTTAACCCCATGCTGTACATGTTTTGGGAGTGTTTGATGGGGACAGTGTAGAGGGAGCTTTACTCTGTATCTTACCCCGTGCTGTACATGTCCTGGGGGTGTTTGATGGCGATAGCGTAGAGGGTGCTTTGCTCTGTATCTAATCCCGTGCTGTCCCTGTCCTGGGGGTGTTTGATGCCCATAGCGTAGAGGGAGCTTTACTCTGTATCTAACCCCGTGCTGTACAAGTCCTGGGAGTGTTTGATGGTGATAGGGTAGAGTTAGCTTCACTCTGTATCTAACCCCATGCTGTACTTGTCCTGGGAGTGTTTGATGGGGACAGTGTAGAGGGAGCTTTACTCGGTATCTAACCCCGTGCTGTCCGTGTCCTGGGAGTGTTTTATGGCGATCGCATAGAGGGAGCTTTACTCTGTATCTCACCCCGTGCTGTACCTGTCCTGGGAGTGTTTGATTGGGACAGTGTAGAGGGAGCTTTACTCGGTATCTAACCCCATGCTGTACCTGTCCTGGGAGTGTTTGATGGTGACAGCGTAGAGGGAGCTTTACTCTGTATCTAACCTCGTGCTGTCCCTGTCCTGGGAGTGTTTGATGGCGATAGAGTAGAGGGAGCTTTGCTCTGTATCTCTTCCCGTGCTGTACCTGTCCTGGGAGTGTTTGATGGGGACAGTGTAGAGGGAGCTTTACTCTGTATCTAACGCCATGCTGTCCCTGTCCTGGGAGTGTTTGATGGCGATAGCGTAGAGGAATCTTTACTCTGTATCTCACCCCGTGCTGTACCTGTCCTGGGAGTGTTTGATGGGGACAGTGTAGAGGGAGCTTTACTCTGTATCTAAACCCGTGCTGTACATGTCCTGGGAGTGTTTGAAGGGGACAGTGTGGAGTGAGCTTTACTCTGTATCTGACCCCGTGCAGTACCTGCCCTGGGAGTGTTTGATGTGGACTGTGTAGAGGGAATTTACTCTGTATCTAACCTCGTGCTGTACTTGTCCTGGGAGTGTTTGAAGGGGACAGTGTAGAGGTAGATTTACTCTGTATCTAACCCCGTGCTGTACCTGTCCTGGGAGTGTTTGATGCGGACAGTGTAGATGGATCTTTACTCTCTATCTCACCCTGTGCAGTGCCTTTCTTGGGAGTGTTTGTTGGGGACAGTGTAGAGGGAGTTTACTCTGTATCTAACCCCGTGCTGTACCTGGCCTGGGAGTGTTTGATGGGGACAGTGTAGAGGGAGCTTTACTCTGTATCTAACCCCGTTCTGTCTCTGTCCTGGGGGTGTTTGATGGCGATAGCGTAGAGGGAGCTTTACTCTGTGTCTAACCCCGTGCCGTACCTGTCCTTAAGTTGTTTGATGGCGATAGCGTAGTGGGAGCTTTACTCTGTATCTAACCCCGTGCTGTCCCTTTCCTGGGGGTGTTTGATGGCGATAGCTTAGAGGGAGATTTACTCTGTATCTAACCCCGTGCTGTACATGTCCTGGGAATGTTTGATGTAGATAGGGTAGAGGGAGCTTCACTTTGTATTTAACCCCGTGCTGTACATGTTTTGGGAGTGTATGATGGGGTCAGCGTAGAGGGAGCTTTACTCTGTATCTTACCCCGTGCTGTACTTGTCCTGGGAGTGTTTGATGGGGACAGTGTAGAGGGAGATTTACACTGTATCTAACCCCTTGCTGTATCTATCCTTGGAGTGTTTGATGGGGACAGTGTAGAGGGAGCTTTACTCTGTATCTAACCCCGTGCTGTACCTGTCCTGGGAGTGTTTGATGGGGACAGTGTAGAGGGAGATTTACTCTGTATCTAACCCCGTGCTGTACATGTCCTGCGGGTGTTTGATGGCGATAGCGTAGAGGGAGCTTTGCTCTGTATCTAACCCATTGCTGTACCTGTCCTGGGAGTGTTTGATGGGGACGGTGTAGAGGGAGCTTTACTCTGTTGGGAGTGTTTTATGGGGACAGTGTAGAGGGAGCTTTACTCTTTTCCCTACCCCGTGCTGTACCTGACCTGGGAGTGTTTGATGGGGACAGTGTAGAGGGAGCTTTACTCTGTATCTAACCCCGTGCTGTACTTGTCCTGGGGGTGTTTGATGGCGATAGCGTAGAGGGTGCTTTACTCTGTATTTAACACCGTGCTGTCCCTGTACTGGGAGTGTTTGATGGCGATAGCGTAGAGGGAGCTTTACTCTGTATCTCACCCCGTGCTGTACCTGTCCTGGGAGTGTTTGATTGTGACATTGTAGAGGGAGCTTTACTCAGTATCTCACCCCGTGCTGTACCTGTCCTGGGAATGTTTGATGGGGACAGTGTAGAGGGAGCATTACTCTGCATCTAACCCCGTGCTTACCTGTCCTGGGAGTGTTTGATGGGGACAGTTTAGAGGGAGATTTACTCTGTGTCTGACCCCGTGCTGTACCTGCCCTGGGAGTGTTTGATGTGGACTGTGTAGACGGACATTTACTCTGTATCTAACCTCGTGCTGTGCCTTTCCTGGGAGTGTTTGTTGGTGACAGCGTAGAGGGAGTTTACTCTGTATCTCACCCCGTGCTGTACCTGGCATGGGAGTGTTTGATGGCAATAGCGTAGAGGGAGCTTTACTCTGTATCTAACCCCGCGCTGTCCCTGTCCTGGGGGTGTTTGATGGCGATTGCGTAGTGGGAGCTTTACTCTCTATCTAACCCCGTGCTGTCCCTGTCCTCAGTGTGTTTGATGGCGATAGCGTAGTGGGAGCTTTAATCTGTATCTAACCCCGTGCTGTCCCTGTCCTGGGGTTGTTTGATCGCGATAGCGTAGAGGGAGATTTACTCTCTATCTAACCCCGTGCTGTACATGTCCTGGGAGTGTTTGGTGGCGATAGGGTAGAGGGAGCATCACTCTGTATCTAACCCCGTGCTGTACTTATCCTGGGAGTGTTTGATGGTGACAGCGTAGAGGGAGCTTTACTCTGTATCTAACCCCGTGCTGTCCCTGTCCTGGGAGTGTTTGATTGTGATAGCGTAGAGGGAGCTTTGCTCTGTATCTCTTCCCGTGCTGTACCTGTCCTGGGAGTGTTTGATGGGGACAGTGTAGAGGGAGCTTTACTCTGTATCTAAACCCGTGCTGTACATGTCCTGGGAGTGTTTGATGGGGACAGTGTGGAGTGAGCTTTACTCTGTATCTGACCCCGTGCTCTACCTGACCTGGGAGTGTTTGATGTGGACTGTGTAGAGGGAATTTACTCTGTATCTAACCTCGTGCTGTACTTGTCCTGGGAGTGTTTGAAGGGGACAGTGTAGAGGTAGATTTACTCTGTATCTAACCCCGTGTTGTAGCTGTCCTGGGAGTGTTTGATGTGGACAGTGTAGATGGATCTTTACTCTGTATCTCACCCTGTGCTGTGCCTTTCTTGGGAGTGTTTGTTGGGGACAGTGTAGAGGGAGTTTACTCTGTATCTAACCCCGTGCTGTACCTGGCCTGGGAGTGTTTGATGGGGACAGTGTAGAGGGAGCTTTACTCTGTATCTAACCCCGTTCTGTCCCTGTCCTGGGGGTGTTTGATGGCGATAGCGTAGCGGGAGCTTTACTCTGTGTCTAACCCCGTGCTGTACCTGTCCTTAAGGTGTTTGATGGCGATAGTGTAGTGGGAGCTTTACTCTGTATCTAACCCCGTGCTGTCCCTGTCCTGGCGGTGTTTGATGGCGATAGCGTTGAGGGAGCTTTACTCTGTATATCACCCCATGCTGTACCTGTCCTGGGAGTGTTTGATTTGGACAGTGTAGAGGGAGCTTTACTCTGTATCTCACCCCGTGCTATACCTGTCCTGGGAATGTTTGATGGGGACAGTGTAGAGGGGGCATTACTCTGTATCTAACCCCGTGCTTACCTGTCCTGGGAGTGTTTGATGGGGACGGTGTAGAGGCAGCTTTACTCTGTATCTAAACCCGTGCTGTACCTGTCCTGGGAGTGTTTGATGGGGACAGTGTAGAGGGAGATTTACTCTGTATCTAACCCCGTGCTGTACATGTCCTGCGGGTGTTTGATGGCGATAGCGTAGAGGGAGCTTTGCTCTGTATCTAACCCATTGCTGTACCTGTCCTGGGAGTGTTTGATGGGGACGGTGTAGAGGGAGCTTTACTCTGTTGGGAGTGTTTTATGGGGACAGTGTAGAGGGAGCTTTACTCTTTTCCCTACCCCGTGCTGTACCTGACCTGGGAGTGTTTGATGGGGACAGTGTAGAGGGAGCTTTACTCTGTATCTAACCCCGTGCTGTACTTGTCCTGGGGGTGTTTGATGGCGATAGCGTAGAGGGTGCTTTACTCTGTATTTAACACCGTGCTGTCCCTGTACTGGGAGTGTTTGATGGCGATAGCGTAGAGGGAGCTTTACTCTGTATCTCACCCCGTGCTGTACCTGTCCTGGGAGTGTTTGATTGTGACATTGTAGAGGGAGCTTTACTCAGTATCTCACCCCGTGCTGTACCTGTCCTGGGAATGTTTGATGGGGACAGTGTAGAGGGAGCATTACTCTGCATCTAACCCCGTGCTTACCTGTCCTGGGAGTGTTTGATGGGGACAGTTTAGAGGGAGATTTACTCTGTGTCTGACCCCGTGCTGTACCTGCCCTGGGAGTGTTTGATGTGGACTGTGTAGACGGACATTTACTCTGTATCTAACCTCGTGCTGTGCCTTTCCTGGGAGTGTTTGTTGGTGACAGCGTAGAGGGAGTTTACTCTGTATCTCACCCCGTGCTGTACCTGGCATGGGAGTGTTTGATGGCAATAGCGTAGAGGCAGCTTTACTCTGTATCTAACCCCGCGCTGTCCCTGTCCTGGGGGTGTTTGATGGCGATTGCGTAGTGGGAGCTTTACTCTCTATCTAACCCCGTGCTGTCCCTGTCCTCAGTGTGTTTGATGGCGATAGCGTAGTGGGAGCTTTAATCTGTATCTAACCCCGTGCTGTCCCTGTCCTGGGGTTGTTTGATCGCGATAGCGTAGAGGGAGATTTACTCTCTATCTAACCCCGTGCTGTACATGTCCTGGGAGTGTTTGGTGGCGATAGCGTTGAGGGAGCTTTACTCTGTATATCACCCCATGCTGTACCTGTCCTGGGAGTGTTTGATTTGGACAGTGTAGAGGGAGCTTTACTCTGTATCTCACCCCGTGCTATACCTGTCCTGGGAATGTTTGATGGGGACAGTGTAGAGGGGGCATTACTCTGTATCTAACCCCGTGCTTACCTGTCCTGGGAGTGTTTGATGGGGACGGTGTAGAGGCAGCTTTACTCTGTATCTAAACCCGTGCTGTACATGTCATGGGAGTGTTTGATGGGGACAGTGTGGAGTGAGCTTTACTCTGTATCTGACCCAATGCTTTACCTGCCCTGGGAGTGTTTGATGTCGACTGTGTAGACGGACATTTACTCTGTATCTAACCTCGTGCTGTGCCTTTCCTGTGAGTGTTTGTTGGGGACAGCGTAGAGGGAGTTTACTCTGTATCTAACCCCGTGCTGTACCTGGCCTGGGAGCGTTTGATGGGGACAGTGTAGAGGTAGCTTTACTATTTATCTAACCCCGTGCTGTACCGGTCCTGGGAGTGTTTGATGGCAATAGCGTAGAGGGAGCTTTACTCTGTATCTAACCCCGCGCTGTCCCTGTCCTGGGGGTGTTTGATGGCGATAGCGTAGTGGGAGGTTTACTCTCTATCTAACCCCGTGCTGTCCCTGTCCTCAGTGTTTTTGATGGCGATAGCGTAATGGGAGCTTTACTCTGTATCGAACCCCGTGCTGTTCCTGTCCTGGGGTTGTTTGATCGCGATAACGTAGAGGGAGATTTACTCTCTATCTAACCCCGTGCTGTACATGTCCTGGGAGTGTTTGGTGGCGATAGGGTAGAGGGAGCATCACTCTGTATCTAACCCCGTGCTGTACTTATCCTGGGAGTGTTTGATGGGGACAGTGTAGATGGAGCTTTACACTGTATCTAACCCCTTGCTGTACCTATCCTGCGAGTGTTTGATGGGGACAGTGTAGAGGGAGATTTACTCTGTATCTAACCCCGCGCTGTACCTGTCCTGGGAATGTTTGCTGGTGACAGTGTAGAGGGAGCTTTACTCTGTATCTAAACCCGTGCTGTCCCTGTCCTGGGGGTGTTTGATGGTGATAGCGTAGAGGGAGCTTTACTCTGTATTTAACCCCGTGCTGTCCCTGTCCTCGGGGTGTTTGATGGCGATAGCGTAGAGGGAGATTTACTCTGTATCTAACCCCGTGCTGTACATGTCCTGGGAGTGTTTGATGGTGATAGGGTAGAGGGAGCTTCACTCTGTATCTAACCCCGTGCTGTACATGTCTTGGGAGTGTTAGATGGGGACAGTGTAGATAGAGCTTTACTCTGTATGTTCCCCCGTGCTGTACTTGTCCTGGGGGTGTTTGATGGTGATAGCGTAGAGGGAGCTTTACTCTGTATCTAACCCCGCGCTGTACATGTCTTGGGAGTGTTTGATGGGGACAGTGTAGAGTGAGCTTTACTCTGCATCTAACCCCGTGCTGTACCTGTCCTGGGAGTGTTTGATGTGGTCAGTGTAGACGGAGCTTTACTCTGTATCTAACCCCGTGCTGTCCTTGTCCTGCGAGTGTTTGATGGCGACAGCGTAGAGGGAGATTAACTCTGTATCTAACCCCGTGCTGTCCCTGTCCTGGGAGTTTTTGATGGTGATAGCGTAGAGGGAGCGTTACTCTGCATCTCACCCCGTGCTGTACCTGTCCTGGGAGTGTTTGATTGGGACAGTGTAGAGGGAGCTTTACTCTGTATCTAACCCCGTGCTGTCCCTGTGCTGGGAGTGTTTGATGGCGATAGCGTAGAGGGACCTTTACTCTGTATCTCACCCCGTGCTGTACCTGTCCTGGTAGTGTTTGATGGGGACAGTGTAGAGGGAGCATTACTCTGTATCTAATCCCGTGCATACCTGTCCTGGGAGTGTTAGATGGGGACAGTGTAGAGGGAGATTTACTCTTTACCTAACCCCGTGCTGTACCTGTCCTGGGAGTGTTTGATGCGGACAGTGTAGGTGGATCTTCACTCTGTATCTAACCCTGTGCTGTGCCTTTCCTGGGAGTGTTTGTTGGGGACAGTGTAGCGGGAGTTTACTCTGTATCTAACCCCGTGCTGTACCTGACCTGGGAGCGTTTGATGGGGACAGTGTAGAGGGAGCTTTACTCTTTATCTAACCCCCTGCTGTACCTGTCCTCGGAGTGTTTGATGGCAATAGCGTAGAGGGGGCTTTACTCTGTATCTAACCACGTGCTGTCCCTGTCCTGGGAGTGTTTGATGGCGATAGCGATAAGGGAGCTTTACTCTGTATCTAAAGCCGTGCTGTACCTGTCCTGGGGGTGTTTGATGGCGATAGCGTAGTGGGAGCTTTACCCTCGAACTAACCCCGTGCTGTCCCTGTCCTCAGGGTGTTTGATGGCGATAGCGTAGAGGGAGATTTACTCTGTATCTAACCCCTTGCTGTACATGTCCTGGGAGTGTTTGGTGGAGATAGGGTAGAGGGATCTTCACACTGTATCTAACTCCGTGCTGTACATGTCCTGGGATTGTTTGATGGGGACAGCATAGAGGGAGCTTTACTCTGTATCTAACCCTGTGCTGTACTTATCCTGGGAGTGTTTGATGGGGACAGTGTAGTGGGAGCTTTGCACTTTATCTAACCCCGTGCTGTGCCTATCCTGGGAGTGTTTGATGGGGACAGTGTAGAGGGAGCTTTACTCTGTATCTAACCCCGTGCTGTACCTGTCCTGGGAGTGTTTGCTGGTGACAGTGTAGAGGGATCTTTACTCGGTATCTTACCCCGTGCTGGACTTGTCCTGGGGCTGTTTGATGGCGATAGCGTAGAGGGAGCTTTACTCTGTATCTAACCCCGTGCTGTACAAGTCCTGGGAGTGTTTGATGGTGATAGGGTAGAGTTTGCTTCACTCTGTATCTAACCCCATTCTGTACATGTCCTGGGAGTGTTTGATGGGGACAGTGTAGAGTGAGCTTTACTCTGCATCTAAACCCATGCTGTACCTGTCCTGGGAGTGTTTGATGGGGTCAGTGTAGACCGAACTTTGCTCTGTATATAACCCCGTGCTGTCCCTGTCCTGGGAGTGTTTGATGGCGAAAGCTTAGAGGGAGCTTTAGTCTGTATCTCACCCCGTGCTGTACCTGTCCTGCGAGTGTTTGATTGGGACAGTGTAGAGGGAGCATTACTCTGTATCTAACCCCGTGCTGTCCCTGTCCTGGGAATATTTGATGGCGATAGCGTAGAGCGATCTTTAGTCTGTATCTCACCCCGTGCTGTACCTGTCCTGGAGTGTTTGATGGGGACAGTGTAGAGGGAGCTTTACTCTGTATCTAACCCCGTGCTGTACCTGTCCTGGGAGTGTTTGATTGGGACGGTGTAGAGGGAGCTTTACTCTCTATCTAACCCCGTGCTGTACCTGTCCTGGGAGTGTTTGATGGCGACAGCGTAGAGGGAGCTTAACTCTGTATCTAACCCCGTGCTGTCCCTGTCCTGGGAGTGTTTGATGGGGACAGCGTAGAGGGAGCTTTACTCTGTATCTATCCCCGTGCTTACATGTCCAGGGAGTGTTTGATGGGGACAGTGTAGAGGGAGCTTTACTCTGTATCTAACGCCGTGCTGTACTTGTCCTGGTGGTGTTTGATGGCGATAGAGTAGAGGGAGCTTTACTCTGTATCTAAATCCGTGCTGTCCCTGTCCTGGGAGTGTTTGATGGCCATAGCGTAGAGGTTGCTTTACTCTGTATCGAACCCCGTGCTGTCCCTGTCTTTGGAGTGTTTGATGGCGATAGCGTTGTGGGAGCTTTACTCTGTAGCTCACCCTGTGCTGTACCTGTCCTGGGAGTGATTGATTGGGTCAGTGTAGAGCGAGCTTTTCTCTGAATCTCACCCCGTGCTGTACCTGACCTGGGAATGTTTGATGGGGACAGTGTAGAGGGAACTTTACTCTGAATCTCACCCCGTGCTGTACCTGTCCTGGGAGTGTTTGATGGGGACAGTGTGGATTGAGCTTTACTCTGTATTTGACCCCGTGCAGTACCTGCCCTGGGAGTGTTTGATGTGGACAGTGTAGAGGGAGCTTTACTCTGTATCTAACCCCGTGCTGAACCTGGCCTCGGAGCGTTTGATGGGGACAGTGTAGAGGTAGCTTTACTCTTTATCTAACCCCGTGTTGTACCGATCCTGGGACTGTTTGATGGCAATAGCGTAGAGGGGGCTTTACTCTGTATCTAACCCCGTGCTGTCCCTGTTCTGGGATTGTTTGATGGCGATAGCGTAGAGGGAGCTTTACTCTGTATCTAACCCCGTGCTGTACATGTCCTGGGAGTGTTTGATGGAGATAGGGTAGAGGGAGCTTCACTCTGTATTTAACCCCGTGCTGTACATGTCCTGGGAGTGTTTGATGGGGACAGTGTAGAGGGAGCTTTACTCTGTATCCTAACCCGTGCTGTACATGTCCTGGGAGTGTTTGATGGGGACAGCGTAGAGGGAGCTTTACTCTGTATCTATCCCCGTGCTTACCTGTCCTGGGAGTGTTTGATGGGGACAGCGTAGAGGGAGATTTACTCTGTATCTAACCCCGTGCTGTACCTGTCCTGGGAGTGTTTGATGGGGACAGCGTAGAGGGAGCTTTACTCTGTATCTATCCCCGTGCTTACCTGTCCTGGGAGTGTTTGATGGGGACAGTGTAGAGGGAGCTTTACTCTGTATCAACCCCCGTGCTGTACTTGTCCTGGGGGTATTTGATGGCAATAGCGTAGAGGGAGCTTTACTCTGTATCTAATCCCGTGCTGTCCCTGTCCTGGGGGTGTTTGATGTCCATAGCGTAGAGGGTTCTTTACTCTTTATCTAACCCGTGCTGTCCCTGTCCTGGGAGTGTTTGATGGTGATAGCGTTGAGGGAGCTTTACTCTGTATCTCACCCCGTGCTGTACCTGTCCTGGGAATGTTTGATGGGGACAGTGTAGAGGGAGCATTACTCTGTATCTAACCCCGTGCTTACCTGTCCTGGGAGTGTTTGATGGGGACAGTGTAGAGGGAGCTTTACTCTGTATCTAAACCCGTGCTGTACATGTCCTGGGAGTGTTTGATGGGGACAGTGTGGTGTGAGCTTTACTCTGTATGTGACCCCGTGCTGTACCTGCCGTGGGAATGTTTGACGTGGACTGTGTAGGGGGAATTTACTCTGTATCTCACCTCGTGCTGTACTTGTCCTCGGAATGTTTGAAGGGGACAGTGTAGAGGGAGATTTACTCTGTATCTAACCCCGTGCTGTAGCTGTCCTGGGAGTGTTTGATGCGGACAGTGTAGATGGATCTTTACTCTCTATCTAACCCTGTGCTGTGCCTTTCCTGGGAGTGTTTGTTGGGGACAGTGTAGAGGGAGTTTACTCTGTATCTAACCCCGTGCTGTACCTGGCCTGGGAGCGTTTGATGGGGACAGTGTAGAGGTAGCTTTACTCTGTATCTAATCCCATTCTGTCCCTGTCCTGGGGGTGTTTGATGGCGATGGCGTAGAGGGAGCTTTACTCTCTGTCTAACCCCGTGCTGTTACTGTCCTGGGAGAGTTTGATGGGGACAGCGTAGAGGGAGCTTTACTCTGTATCTATCCCCGTGCATACCTGTCCTGGGAGTGTTTGATGGGGACAGTGTAGAGGGAGCTTTACTCTGTATCTAACCCCGTGCTGTACTTGTCCTGGAGGTGTTTGATGGCGATAGAGTAGAGGGAGCTTTACTCTGTATCAAAACCCCGTGCTGTACCTATCCTGGGAGTGTTTGATGGTGACAGTGTAGAGGGAGCTTTACTCTGAATCTAACCCCGTGCTGTACCTATCATGGGAGTGTTTGCTGGTGACAGTGTAGAGGGATCTTTACTCTGTATCTAAACCCGTTCTGTACCTGTCCTGGGAATGTTTGATGGGGACAGTGTAGAGGGAGCATTACTCTGTATCTAACCCCGTGCTGTACCTGTCCTGGGAGTGTTTGAATGGGGCAGTGTAGAGGGAGCTTTACTCTGTATCTCACCCCGTGCTGCACCTGTCCTGGGAGTGTTTGATGGAGACAGCGTAGAGGGAGCTTTACTATGTATCTATCCCCGTGCTTACCTGTCCTGGGAGTGTTTGATGGCAAGAGTGTAGAGGGAGCTTTACTCTGTATCTAAACCCGTGCTGTACTTGTCCTCGGAATGTTTGAAGGGGACAGTGTAGAGGGAGATTTACTCTGTATCTAACCCCGTGCTGTAGCTGTCCTGGGAAGGTTTGATGCGGACAGTGTAGATGGATCTTTACTCCGTATCTTACTCTGTGCTGTGCCTTTCCTGGGAGTGTTTGTTGGGGACAGTGTAGAGGGAGTTTACTCTTTATCTAACCCCGTGCTGTACCTGGCCTGGGAACGTTTGATGGGGACAGTTTAGAGGTAGCTTTACTCTGTATCTAACCCCATGCTGTACTTGACTTGGGGGTGTTTGATGGCGATAGCGTTGTGGGAGCTTTACTCTGTATCTCACCCCGTGCTGTACCTGTCCTGGGAGTGATTGATTGGGTCAGTGTAGAGGGAGCTTTACTCTGAATCTCACCCCGTGCTGTACCTGTCCTGGGAGTGTTTGATGGGGACAGTGTAGAGGGAGCTTTACTCTGTATCTCACCCCGTGCTGTACCTGTCCTGGGAGTGTTTGATTGGGACAGTGTAGAGGGAGCTTTACTCTGATTCTCACCCCGTGCTGTACCTGTCCTGGGAGAGTTTGATGGGGACAGCGTACAGGGAGCTTTACTCTGTATCTAAACCCGTGCTGTACATGTCCTGGGAGTGTTTCATGGGGACAGTGTAGAGGGAGCTTTACTCTGTATCTAAACCCGTGCTGTACCTGCCCTGGGAGTGTTTGATGTGGACTGTGTAGATGGACATTTACTCTGTATCTATCCTCGTGCTGTGCCTTTCCTGGGAATGTTTGTTGTGGACAGTGTAGAGTGAGATTACTCTGTATCTAACCCCTTGCTGTACATGTCCTGGGAGTGTTTGATGGCGATAGCGTAGAGGGAGCTTTACTCTGTATCTAAAGCCGTGCTGTCCCTGTCCTGGGGGTGTTTGATGGCGATAGCGTAGTGGGAGCTTTACTCTCTATCTAACCCCGTGCTGTCCCTGTCCTCAGGGTGTTTGATGGCGATAGCGTAGTGGGAGCGTTACTCTCTATCTAACCCCGTGCTGTCCCTGTCCTGGGGGTGTTTGATGGTGATAGCGTAGAGGGAGATTTACTCTGTATCTTACCCCGTGCTGTACATGTCCTGGGAGTGTTTGGTGGAGATAGGGTAGAGGGAGCTTCACTCTGTATCTAACCCCGTGCTGTACATGTCCTTGGAGTATTTGATGGTGACAGTGTAGAGGGAGCCTTACTCTGAATCTAACCCCGTGCTGTACCTGTCCTGGGAGTGTTTGCTGGTGACAGTGTAGAGGGAGCTTTACTCTGTATCTAAGCCCGTGCTGTACCTGTCCTCGGAATGTTTGATGGGGACAGTGTAGAGGGAGCATTACTCTGTATCTAACCCCGTGCTTACCTGTCCTGGGAGTGTTTGATGGGGACAGTGTAGAGGGAGCTTTACTCTGTATCTCGCGCCGTGCTGTACCTGTCCTGGGAGTGTTTGATTGGGACAGTGTAGAGGGAGCTTTACTCTGTATCTCACCCCGTGCTGTGCCTGTCCTGGGAATGTTTGATGGGGACAGTGTAGAGGGAGCATTACTCTGTATCTAACCCCGTGCTGTACCTGTCCTGGGAGTGTTTGATGGGGACAGTGTGGAGTGAGCTTTACTCTGTATCTGATCCCGTGCTGTACCTGCCCTCGGAGTGTTTGTTGTGGACTGTGTAGAGGAAATTTACTCTGTATCTAACCTCGTGCTGTACTTGTCCTCGGAATGTTTGAAGGGGACAGTGTAGAGGGAGATTTACTCTTTATCCAACCCTGTGCTGTAGCTGTCCTGGGAGTGTTTGATGCGGACGGTGTAGAGGGAGTTTACTCTGTATCTAACCCCGTGCTGTACCTTTCCTGGGAGTATTTGTTGGGGACAGTGTAGAGGGAGTTTACTCTGTATCTAACCCCGTGCTGTACCTGGCCTGGGAGCGTTTGATGGGGACAGTTTAGAGGTAGCTTTACTCTGTATCTAACCCCGTTCTGTCCCTGTCCTCCGGGTGTTTGATGGCCATAGCGTAGAGGTTGCTTTACTCTGTATCCAACACCTTGCTCTCCCTGTCTTTGGAGTGTTTGATGGCGATAGCGTTGTGGGAGCTTTACTCTGTATCTCGCCCCGTGCTGTACCTGCCCTCGGAGTGTTTGTTGTGGACTGTGTAGAGGAAATTTACTCTGTATCTAACCTCGTGCTGTACTTGTCCTCGGAATGTTTGAAGGGGACAGTGTAGAGGGAGATTTACTCTTTATCCAACCCTGTGCTGTAGCTGTCCTGGGAGTGTTTGATGCGGACGGTGTAGAGGGAGTTTACTCTGTATCTAACCCCGTGCTGTACCTTTCCTGGGAGTATTTGTTGGGGACAGTGTAGAGGGAGTTTACTCTGTATCTAACCCCGTGCTGTACCTGGCCTGGGAGCGTTTGATGGGGACAGTTTAGAGGTAGCTTTACTCTGTATCTAACCCCGTTCTGTCCCTGTCCTCCGGGTGTTTGATGGCCATAGCGTAGAGGTTGCTTTACTCTGTATCCAACACCTTGCTCTCCCTGTCTTTGGAGTGTTTGATGGCGATAGCGTTGTGGGAGCTTTACTCTGTATCTCGCCCCGTGCTGTACCTGCCCTCGGAGTGTTTGTTGTGGACTGTGTAGAGGAAATTTACTCTGTATCTAACCTCGTGCTGTACTTGTCCTCGGAATGTTTGAAGGGGACAGTGTAGAGGGAGATTTACTCTTTATCCAACCCTGTGCTGTAGCTGTCCTGGGAGTGTTTGATGCGGACGGTGTAGAGGGAGTTTACTCTGTATCTAACCCCGTGCTGTACCTTTCCTGGGAGTATTTGTTGGGGACAGTGTAGAGGGAGTTTACTCTGTATCTAACCCCGTGCTGTACCTGGCCTGGGAGCGTTTGATGGGGACAGTTTAGAGGTAGCTTTACTCTGTATCTAACCCCGTTCTGTCCCTGTCCTCCGGGTGTTTGATGGCCATAGCGTAGAGGTTGCTTTACTCTGTATCCAACACCTTGCTCTCCCTGTCTTTGGAGTGTTTGATGGCGATAGCGTTGTGGGAGCTTTACTCTGTATCTCACCCCGTGCTGTACCTGTCCTGGGAGTGATTGATTGGGTCAGTGTAGAGGGAGCTTTACTCTGAATCTCACCCCGTGCTGTACATGTCCTGTGAGTGTTTGATGGGGACAGTGTGGATTGAGCTTTACTCTGTATCTGACCCCGTACTGTACCCATCCTGGGAGTGTTTGATGGGGACAGTGTAGAGGGAGCTTTACTCTGTATCTGACCCCGTGCTGTACCTGTCCTGGGAGTGTTTGATGGGGACAGTGTAGAGGGAGCTTTACTCTGTATCAAAACCCGTGCTGTACATGTCCTGGGAGTGTTTGATGGGGACAGTGTGGATTTAGCTTTTCTCTGTATCTGACCCCGTGCTGTACCTGCCCTGGGAGTGTTTGATGTGGACTGTGTAGACGGACATTTACTCTGTATCTATCCTCGTGCTGTGCCTTTCCTGGGAGTGTTTGTTGTGGACAGTGTAGAGGGAGCTTTACTCTGTATCTATCCCCGTGCTTACCTGTCCTGGGAGTGTTTGATGGCGATAGCGTAGAGGGAGCTTTACTCTGTATCTAACCCCGTGCTGTCCCTGTCCTCAGGGTGTTTGATGGCGATAGCGTAGTGGGAGCGTTACTCTGTATCTAACCCCGTGCTGTCCCTGTCCTGGGGGTGTTTGATGGCGATAGCGTAGAGGGAGATTTACTCTGTATCTTACCCCGTGCTGTACATGTCCTGGGAGTGTTTGGTGGAGATAGGGTAGAGGGAGCTTCACTCTGTATCTAACCCCGTGCTGTACCTGTCCTGGGAATGTTTGATGGGGACAGTGTAGCGGGAGCTTTACACTGTATCAAAACCCCGTGCTGTACTTATCCTGGGAGTGTTTGATGGTGACAGTGTAGAGGGAGCTTTACTCTGAATCTAACCCCGTGCTGTACCTGTCCTGCGAGTGTTTGCTGGTGACAGTGTAGAGGGAGCTTTACTCTGTATCTCGCCCCGTGCTGTACCTGTCCTGGGAGTGTTTGATTGGGACAGTGTAGAGGGAGCTTTACTCTGTATCTCACCCCGTGCTGTGCCTGTCCTGGGAATGTTTGATGGGGACAGTGTAGAGGGAGCATTACTCTGTATCTAACCCCGTGCTGTACCTGTCCTGGGAGTGTTTGATGGGGACAGTGTGGAGTGAGCTTTACTCTGTATCTGATCCCGTGCTGTACCTGCCCTCGGAGTGTTTGATGTGGACTGTGTAGAGGAAATTTACTCTGTATCTAACCTCGTGCTGTACTTGTCCTCGGAATATTTGAAGGGGACAGTGTAGAGGGAGATTTACTCTTTATCTAACCCTGTGCTGTAGCTGTCCTGGGAGTGTTTGTTGGGGACAGTGTAGAGGGAGTTTACTCTGTATCTAACCCCGTGCTGTACCTGGCCTGGGAGCGTTTGATGGGGACAGTTTAGAGGTAGCTTTACTCTGTATCTAACCCCGTTCTGTCCCTGTCCTGGGGGTGTTTGATGGCCATAGCGTAGAGGTTGCTTTACTCTGTATCCAACCCCGTGCTGTTCCTGTCCTGGGAGTGATTGATTGGGTCAGTGTAGAGGGAGCTTTACTCTGAATCTCACCCCGTGCTGTACATGTGCTGTGAGTGTTTGATGGGGACAGTGTGGATTGAGCTTTACTCTGTATCTGACCCCGTACTGTACCTGTCCTGGGAGTGTTTGATGGGGACAGTGTAGAGGGAGCTTTACTCTATATCTAACCCCGTGCTGTACCTGTCCTGGGAGTGTTTGATAGGGACAGTGTAGAGGGAGCTTTACTCTGTATCTGACCCCGTGCTGTACCTGTCCTGGGAGTGTTTGATGGGGACAGTGTAGAGGGAGCTTTACTCTGTATCTAAACCCGTGCTGTACATGTCCTGGGAGTGTTTGATGGGGACAGTGTGGATTGAGCTTTACTCTGTATCTGACCCCGTGCTCTACCTGCCCTGGGAGTGTTTGATGTGGACTGTGTAGACGGACATTTACTCTGTATCTATCCTCGTGCTGTGCCTTTCCTGGGAGTGTTTGTTGTGGACAGTGTAGAGTGAGATTACTCTGTATCTAACCGCGTGCTGTACCTGTCCTGGGAGTGTTTGATGGGGACATTGTAGAGGGAGCTTTACTCTGTATCTAACCCTGTGCTGTACCTGTCCTGGGAGTGTTTGATGGCGATAGCGTAGAGGGAGCTTTACTCTGTATCTAAAGCCGTGCTGTCCCTGTCCTGGGGGTGTTTGATGGCGATAGCGTAGTGGGAGCTTTACTCTCTATCTAACCCCGTGCTGTCCCTGTCCTCAGGGTGTTTGATGGCGATAGCGTAGTGGGAGCGTTACTCTGTATCTAACCCCGTGCTGTACCTGTTCTGGGAGTGTTTGATGGGGACAGTGTAGAGGGAGCTTTACTCTGTATCTAACCCCGTGCTGTCCCTGTCCTGGGGGTGTTTGATGGCGATAGCGTAGAGGGAGATTTACTCTGTATCTTACCCCGTGCTGTACATGTCCTGGGAGTGTTTGGTGGAGATAGGGTAGAGGGAGCTTCACTCTGTATCTAAACCCGTGCTGTACATGTCCTTGGAGTATTTGATGGGGACAGCATAGAGGGAGCTTTACTCTGTATCTAACACCGTGCTGTACTCATCCTGGGAGTGTTTGATGGGGACAGTGTAGAGGGAGCTTTACACTGTATCAAAACCCCGTGCTGTACCTATCCTGGGAGTGTTTGCTGGTGACAGTGTAGAGGGAGCTTTACTCTGTATCTAAGCCCGTGCTGTACCTGTCCTGGGAATGTTTGATGGGGACAGTGTAGAGGGAGCATTACTCTGTATCTAACCCCGTGCTTACCTGTCCTGGGAGTGTTTGATGGGGACAGTGTAGAGGGAGCTTTAATCTGTATCTCACCCCGTGCTGTACCTGTCCTGGGAGTGTTTGATTGGGACAGTGTAGAGGGAGCTTTACTATGTATCTCACCCCGTGCTGTACCTGTCCTGGGAATGTTTGATGGGGACAGTGTAGAGGGAGCATTACTCTGTATCTAACCCCGTGCTTACCTGTCCTGGGAGTGTTTGATGGGGACAGTGTGGAGTGAGCTTTACTCTGTATCTGATCCCGTGCTGTACCTGCCCATGGAGTGTTTGATGTGGACTGTGTAGAGGGAATTTACTCTGTATCTAACCTCGTGCTGTACTTGTCCTCGGAATGTTTGAAGGGGACAGTGTAGAGGGAGATTTACTCTTTATCTAACCCTGTGCTGTAGCTGTCCTGGGAGTGTTTGATGCGGACAGTGTAGATGGATCTTTACTCTGTATCTAATCCTGTGCTGTGCCTTTCCTGGGAGTGTTTGTTGGGGACAGTGTAGAGGGAGTTTACTCTGTATCTAACCCCGTGCTGTACCTGGCCTGGGAGCGTTTGATGGGGACAGTTTAGAGGTAGCTTTACTCTGTATCTAACCCCGTTCTGTCCCTGTCCTGGGGGTGTTTGATGACGATAGCGTAGAGGGAGCTTTACTCTGTGTCTAACCCCGTGCTGTTACTGTCCTGGGAGTGTTTGATGGGGACAGCGTAGAGGGAGCTTTACTCTGTATCTAACCCTGTGCTGTCCCTGTCCTGGGGGTGTTTGATGGCCATAGCGTAGAGGTTGCTTTACTCTGTATCCAACCCCGTGCTGTCCCTGTCTTGGGAATGTTTGATGGCGATAGCGTAGAGGGAGCTTTACTCTGTATCTCACCCCGTGCTGTAACTGTCCTGTGAGTGTTTGATTGGAACAGTGTAGAGGGAGGTTTACTCTGTATCTCACCCCGTGCTGTACATGTCCTGGGAGTGTTTGATGGGGTCAGTGTGGATTGAGCTTTACTCTGTATCCGACCCCGTGCTGTACCTGCCCTGGGAGTGTTTGATGTGGACGGTGTAGACGGACATTTCCTCTGTATCTAACCTCGTGCTGTGCCTTTCCTGGGAGTGTTTGTTGTGGACAGTGTAGAGGGAGATTACTCTGTATCTAAACACGTGCTGAACCTGTGCTGGGAGTGTTTGATGGCGATAGCGTAGTGGGAACTTTACTCTCTATCTAACCCCGTGCTGTCCCTGTCCTCAGGGTGTTTGATGACGATAGCGTAGTGGGAGCGTTACTCTGTATCTAACCCCGTGCTGTCCCTGTCCTGGGGGTGTTTGATGGCGATAGCGTAGAGGGAGATTTACTCTGTATCTTACCCCGTGCTGTACATGTCCTGGGAGTGTTTGGTGGAGATAGGGTAGAGGGAGCTTCACTCTGTATCTAACCCGTGCTGTACATGTCCTTGGAGTATTTGATGGGGACAGCTTAGAGGGAGCTTTACTCTGTATCTAACACCGTGCTGTACTCATCCTGGGATTGTTTGATGGGGACAGTGTAGAGGGAGCTTTACTCTGTATCAAAACCCCGTGCTGTACCTATCCAGGGAGTGTTTGATGGGGACAGTGTAGAGGGAGCTTTACTCTGTATCTAAACCCGTGCTGTCCCTGTCCTGCGGGTGTTTGATGGTGATAGCGTAGATTGAGCTTTTCTCAGTATCTAACCCCATGCTGTCCCTGTCCTCGGGGTGTTTGATGGCGATAGCGTGGAGGGAGATTTACTCTGTATCTAACCCCGTGCTGTACATGTCCTGGGAGTGTTTGATGGTGATAGGGTAGAGGGAGCTTCACTCTGTATCTAACCCCGTGCTGTACATGTCCTGAGAGTGTTTGATGGGGACAGTGTAGAGGGACCTTTACTCTGTATCTTACCCCGTGCTGTACTTGTCCTGGGCGTGTTTCATGGCGATAGCGTAGAGGGACCTTTACTCTGTATCTAAAGCCGTGCTGTCCCTGTCCTGGGGGTGTTTGATGGCGATAGCGTAGTGGGAGCTTTCCTCTCTATCTAACCCTGTGCTGTCCCTGTCCTCAGGGTGTTTGATGGCGATAGCGTAGTGGGAGCGTTACTCTGTATCTAACCCCGTGCTGTCCCTGTCCTGGGGGTGTTTGATGGTGATAGCGTAGAGGGAGATTTACTCTGTATCTTACCCCGTGCTGTACATGTCCTGGGAGTGTTTGGTGGAGATAGGGTAGAGGGAGCTTCACTCTGTATCTAACCCCGTGCTGTACATGTCCTTGGAGTATTTGATGGTGACAGTGTAGAGGGAGCTTTACTCTGAATCTAACCCCGTGCTGTACATGTCCTGGGAGTGTTTGCTGGTGACAGTGTAGAGGGAGCTTTACTCTGTATCTAAGCCCGTGCTGTACCTGTCCTCGGAATGTTTGATGGGGACAGTGTAGAGGGAGCATTACTCTGTATCTAACCCCGTGCTTACCTGTCCTGGGAGTGTTTGATGGGGACAGTGTAGAGGGAGCTTTACTCTGTATCTCGCCCCGTGCTGTACCTGTCCTGGGAGTGTTTGATTGGGACAGTGTAGAGGGAGCTTTACTCTGTATCTCACCCCGTGCTGTGCCTGTCCTGGGAATGTTTGATGGGGACAGTGTAGAAGGAGCATTACTCTGTATCTAACCCCGTGCTGTACCTCTCCTGGGAGTGTTTGATGGGGACAGTGTGGAGTGAGCTTTACTCTGTATCTGATCCCGTGCTGTACCTGCCCTCGGAGTGTTTGATGTGGACTGTGTAGAGGAAATTTACTCTGTATCTAACCTCGTGCTGTACTTGTCCTCGGAATGTTTGAAGGGGACAGTGTAGAGGGAGATTTACTCTTTAACCAACCCTGTGCTGTAGCTGTCCTGGGAGTGTTTGATGCGGACAGTGTAGATGGATCATTACTCTGTATCTAACCCTGTGCTGTGCCTTTCCTGGGAGTGTTTGTTGGGGACAGTGTAGAGGGAGTTTACTCTGTATCTAACCCCGTGCTGTACCTGGCCTGGGAGCGTTTGATGGGGACAGTTTAGAGGTAGCTTTACTCTGTATCTAACCCCGTTCTGTCCCTGTCCTCGGGGTGTTTGATGGCCATAGCGTAGAGGTTGCTTTACTCTGTATCCAACACCTTGCTCTCCCTGTCTTTGGAGTGTTTGATGGCGATAGCGTTGTGGGAGCTTTACTCTGTATCTCACCCCGTGCTGTACCTGTCCTGGGAGTGATTGATTGGGTCAGTGTAGAGGGAGCTTTACTCTGAATCTCACCCCGTGCTGTACATGTCCTGTGAGTGTTTGATGGGGACAGTGTGGATTGAGCTTTACTCTGTATCTGACCCCGTACTGTACCTGTCCTGGGAGTGTTTGATGGGGACAGTGTAGAGGGAGCTTTACTCTGTATCTGACCCCGTGCTGTACCTGTCCTGGGAGTGTTTGATGGGGACAGTGTAGAGGGAGCTTTACTCTGTATCTAAACCCGTGCTGTACATGTCCTGGGAGTGTTTGATGGGGACAGTGTGGATTGAGCTTTACTCTGTATCTGACCCCGTGCTGTACCTGCCCTGGGAGTGTTTGATGTGGACTGTGTAGACGGACATTTACTCTGTATCTATCCTCGTGCTGTGCCTTTCCTGGGAGTGTTTGTTGTGGACAGTGTAGAGGGAGCTTTACTCTGTATCTATCCCCGTGCTTACCTGTCCTGGGAGTGTTTGATGGCGATAGCGTAGTGGGAGCTTTACTCTGTATCTAACCCCGTGCTGTCCCTGTCCTCAGGGTGTTTGATGGCGATAGCGTAGTGGGAGCGTTACTCTGTATCTAACCCCGTGCTGTCCCTGTCCTGGGGGTGCTTGATGGCGATAGCGTAGAGGGAGATTTACTCTGTATCTTACGCCGTGCTGTACATGTCCTGGGAGTGTTTGGTGGAGATAGGGTAGAGGGAGCTTCACTCTGTATCTAACCCCGTGCTGTACCTGTCCTGGGAGTGTTTGATGGGGACAGTGTAGCGGGAGCTTTACACTGTATCAAAACCCCGTGCTGTACTTATCCTGGGAGTGTTTGATGGTGACGGTGTAGAGGGAGCTTTACTCTGAATCTAACCCCGTGCTGTACCTGTCCTGCGAGTGTTTGCTGGTGAAAGTGTAGAGGGAGCTTTACTCTGTATCTCGCCCCGTGCTGTACCTGTCCTGGGAGTGTTTGATTGGGACAGTGTAGAGGGAGCTTTACTCTGTATCTCACCCCGTGCTGTGCCTGTCCTGGGAATGTTTGATGGGGACAGTGTAGAGGGAGCATTACTCTGTATCTGATCCCGTGCTGTACCTGCCCTCGGCGTGTTTGATGTGGACTGTGTAGAGGAAATTTACTCTGTATCTAACCTCGTGCTGTACTTGTCCTCGGAATATTTGAAGGGGACAGTGTAGAGGGAGATTTACTCTTTATCTAACCCTGTGCTGTAGCTGTCCTGGGAGTGTTTGTTGGGGACAGTGTAGAGGGAGTTTACTCTGTATCTAACCCCGTGCTGTACCTGGCCTGGGAGCGTTTGATGGGGACAGTTTAGAGGTAGCTTTACTCTGTATCTAACCCCGTTCTGTCCCTGTCCTGGGGGTGTTTGATGGCCATAGCGTAGAGGTTGCTTTACTCTGTATCCAACCCCGTGCTGTCCCAGTCTTTGGAGTGTTTGATGGCGATAGCGTTGTGGGAACTTTACTCTGTATCTCACCCCGTGCTGTACCTGTCCTGGGAGTGATTGATTGGGTCAGTGTAGAGGGAGCTTTACTCTGAATCTCACCCCGTGCTGTACATGTGCTGTGAGTGTTTGATGGGGACAGTGTGGATTGAGCTTTACTCTGTATCTGACCCCGTGCTGTACCTGTCCTGGGAGTGTTTGATGGGGACAGTGTAGAGGGAGCTTTACTCTGTATCTAAACCCGTGCTGTACATGTCCTGGGAGTGTTTGATGGGGACAGTGTAGAGTGAGATTACTCTGTATCTAACCGCGTGCTGTACCTGTCCTGGGAATGTTTGATGGGGACATTGTAGAGGGAGCTTTACTCTGTATCTAACCCTGTGCTGTTCCTGTCCTGGGAATGTTTGATGGCGATAGCGTAGAGGGAGCTTTACTCTGTATCTATTTCCGTGCTGTACATGTCCTGGGAGTGTTTGATGGGGACAGTGTAGAGGGAGCTTTACTCTGTATCTAACCCCGTGCTGTACTTGGCCTGGGAGCGTTTGATTGGGGACAGTGTAGAGGTAGCTTTACTCTGTATCTAACCCCGTTCTGTCCCTGTCCTGGGGGTGTTTGATGGCGATAGCGTAGAGGGAGATTTACTCTGTGTCTAACCCCGTGCTGTTACTGTCCTGGGAGTGTTTGATGTAGATAGGGTAGATGGAGCTTCACTCTGTATTTAACCCCGTGCTTTACATGTCCTGGGGGTGTTTGATGGGGACAGCGTAGAGGGAGCTTTACTCTGTATATAACCCCGTGCTGTACTTGTCCTGGGAGTGTTTGATGGGGACGGTGTAGAGGTAGCTTTACACTGTATCTAACCCCGTGCTGTACCTATCTTGGGAGTGTTTGATGGGGACAGTGTTGAGGGAGGTTTACTCTGTATCTAAACCCGTGCTGTCCCTGTCCTGGGGGTGTTTGATGGTAATAGCGTAGAGGCAGCATTACTCTGTATCTAACCCCTTGCTGTCCCTGTCCTGGGGGTGTTTGATGGCGATAGCGTAGTGGGAGCTTTACTCTCTATCTAACCCCGTGCTGTCCCTGTCCTCAGGGTGTTTGATGGCGATAGCGTAGTGGGAGCGTTACTCTGTATCTAACCCCGTGCTGTACCTGTCCTGGGAGTGTTTGATGGGGACAGTGTAGAGGGAGCTTTACTCTGTATCTAACCCCGTGCTGTCCCTGTCCTGGGGGTGTTTGATGGCGATAGCGTAGAGGGAGATTTACTCTGTATCTTACCCCGTGCTGTACATGTCCTGGGAGTGTTTGGTGGAGATAGGGTAGAGGGAGCTTCACTCTGTATCTAAACCCGTGCTGTACATGTCCTTGGAGTATTTGATGGGGACAGCGTAGAGGGAGCTTTACTCTGTATCTAACACCGTGCTGTACTCATCCTGGGAGTGTTTGATGGGGACAGTGTAGAGGGAGCTTTACACTGTATCAAAACCCCGTGCTGTACCTATCCTGGGAGTGTTTGCTGGTGACAGTGTAGAGGGAGCTTTACTCTGTATCTAAGCCCGTGCTGTACCTGTCCTGGGAATGTTTGATGGGGACAGTGTAGAGGGAGCATTACTCTGTAACTAACCCCGTGCTTACCTGTCCTGGGAGTGTTTGATGGGGACAGTGTAGAGGGAGCTTTAATCTGTATCTCACCCCGTGCTGTACCTGTCCTGGGAGTGTTTGATTGGGACAGTGTAGAGGGAGCTTTACTATGTATCTCACCCCGTGCTGTACCTGTCCTGGGAATGTTTGATGGGGACAGTGTAGAGGGAGCTTTACTCTGTATCTAACCCCGTGCTTACCTGTCCTGGGAGTGTTTGATGGGGACAGTGTGGAGTGAGCTTTACTCTGTATCTGATCCCGTGCTGTACCTGCCCATGGAGTGTTTGATGTGGACTGTGTAGAGGGAATTTACTCTGTATCTAACCTCGTGCTGTACTTGTCCTCGGAATGTTTGAAGGGGACAGTGTAGAGGGAGATTTACTCTTTATCTTACCCTGTGCTGTAGCTGTCCTGGGAGTGTTTGATGCGGACAGTGTAGATGGATCTTTACTCTGTATCTAACCCTGTGCTGTGCCTTTCCTGGGAGTGTTTGTTGGGGACAGTGTAGAGGGAGTTTACTCTGTATCTAACCCCGTGCTGTACCTGGCCTGGGAGCGTTTGATGGGGACAGTTTAGAGGTAGCTTTACTCTGTATCTAACCCCGTTCTGTCCCTGTCCTGGGGGTGTTTGATGACGATAGCGTAGAGGGAGCTTTACTCTGTGTCTAACCCCGTGCTGTTACTGTCCTGGGAGTGTTTGATGGGGACAGCGTAGAGGGAGCTTTACTCTGTATCTAATCCCGTGCTGTCCCTGTCCTGGTGGTGTTTGATGGCCATAGCGTAGAGGTTGCTTTACTCTGTATCCAACCCCGTGCTGTCCCTGTCTTGGGAATGTTTGATGGCGATAGCGTAGAGGGAGCTTTACTCTGTATCTCACCCCGTGCTGTAACTGTCCTGGGAGTGTTTGATTGGAACAGTGTAGAGGGAGCTTTACTCTGAATCTCACCCCGTGCTGTACATGTCCTGGGAGTGTTTGATGGGGTCAGTGTGGATTGAGCTTTACTCTGTATCTGACCCCGTGCTGTACCTGCCCTGGGAGTGTTTGATGTGGACGGTGTAGACGGACATTTCCTCTGTATCTAACCTCGTGCTGTGCCTTTCCTGGGAGTGTTTGTTGTGGACAGTGTAGAGGGAGATTACTCTGTATCTAACCCGTGCTGTACATGTCCTTGGAGTATTTGATGGGGACAGCGTAGAGGGAGCTTTACTCTGTATCTAACACCGTGCTGTACTCATCCCGGGATTGTTTGATGGGGACAGTGTAGAGGGAGCTTTACTCTGTATCAAAACCCCGTGCTGTACCTATCCTGGGAGTGTTTGATGGGGACAGTGTAGAGGGAGCTTTACTCTGTATCTAAACCCGTGCTGTCCCTGTCCTGCGGGTGTTTGATGGTGATAGCGTAGATTGAGCTTTTCTCAGTATCTAATCCCGTGCTGTCCCTGTCCTCGGGGTGTTTGATGGCGATAGCGTGGAGGGAGATTTACTCTGTATCTAACCCCGTGCTGTACATGTCCTGGGAGTGTTTGATGGTGATAGGGTAGAGGGAGCTTCACTCTGTATCTAACCCCGTGCTGTACATGTCCTGAGAGTGTTTGATGGGGACAGTGTAGAGGGATCTTTACTCTGTATCTTACCCCGTGCTGTACTTGTCCTGGGCGTGTTTGATGGCGATAGCGTAGAGGGAGCTTTACTCTGTATCTTACCCCGTGTTGTACTTGTCCTGCAAGTGTTTGATGGGGACAGTGTAGAGGGACTTTTACTCTGTATCTAACCCCGTGCTGTACCTGTCCTGGGAGTGTTTGATTGGGACAGTGTAGAGGGAGCTTTACTCTTTATCTAACCCCTTGCTGTCCCTGTCCTGGGAGTGTTTGATGGGGACAGTGTAGAGGGAGCATTACTCTGTATCTAACCCCGTGCATACCTGTCCTGGGAGTGTTTGATGGGGACAGTGTGGAGTGAGCTTTACTCTGTATCTGACCCCGTGCTGTACCTGCCCTGGGATTGTTTGATGTGGACTGTGTCGAGGGAATTTACTCTGTATCTAACCTCGTGCTGTACTTGTCCTGGGAGTGTTTGAAGGGGACAGTGTAGAGGGAGATTTACTCTGTATCTAACCCCGTGCTGTAGCTGTCCTGGGAGTGTTTGATGCGGACAGTGTAGATGGATCTTTACTCTGTATCTAACCCTGTGCTGTGCCTTTCCTGGGAGTGTTTGATGGGGACAGTGTAGAGGGAGCTTTACTCTGTATCTAACCCCGTGCTGTACTTGGCCTGGGAGCGTTTGATTGGGGACAGTGTAGAGGTAGCCTTACTCTGTATCTAACCCCGTTCTGTCCCTGTCCTGGGGTGTTTGATGGCGATAGCGTAGAGGGAGCTTTACTCTGTGTCTAACCCCGTGCTGTTACTGTCCTGGGAGTGTTTGATGGAGATAGGGTAGATGGAGCTTCACAATATATTTAACCCCGTTCTGTACATGTCCTGGGGGTGTTTGATGGGGACAGCGTAGAGGGAGCTTTACTCTGTATCTGAGCCCGTGCTGTACCTGTCCTGGGAGTTTTTGATGTGGACTGTGTTGACGGACATTTACTCTGTATCTAACATCGTGCTGTGCCTTTCCTGGGAGTGTTTGTTGTGGACTGTGTAGAGGGAGATTACTCTGTATCCAACCCCGTGCTGAACCTGGCCTGGGAGCGTTTGATGGGGACAGTGTAGAGGTAGCTTTACTCTTTATCTAACCCCGTGCTGTACCTGTCCAGGGAGTGTTTGATGGCAATAGCGTAGAGGGGGCTTTACTCTGTATCTAACCCCGTGCTGTCCGTGTCCTGGGAGTGATTGATGGCGATAGCGTAGAGGGAGCTTTACTCTGTATCTAAAGCCGTGCTGTCCCTGTCCTGGGGGTTTTTGATGGCGATAGCGTAGTGGGAGCTTTACTCTCTATCTAACCCCGTTTTGTTCCTGTCCTCAGGGTGTTTGATGGCGATAGCGTAGTGGGAGCGTTACTCTGTATCTAACCCCGTGCTGTCCCTGTCCTGGGGGTGTTTGATGGCGATAGCGTAGAGGGAAATTTACTCTGTATCTTACCCCGTCCTGTACATGTCCTGGGAGTGTTTGGTGCAGATAGGGTAGAGGGAGCTTCACTCTGTATCTAACCCCGTGCTATACATGTCCTGGGAGTATTTGATGGGGACAGCGTAGAGGGAGCTTTACTCTGTATCTAACACCGTGCTGTACTCATCCAGGGAGTGTTTGATGGGGACAGTGTAGAGGGAGCTTTACACTGTATCAAAACCCCGTGCTGTACGTATCCTGGGATTGTTTGATGGTGACAGTGTAGAGGGAGCTTTACTCTGAATCTAACCCCGTGCTGTACCTGTCCTGGGAGTGTTTGCTGGTGACAGTGTAGAGGGAGCTTTACTCTGTATCTAAACCCGTGTTGTCCCTGTCCTGGGGGTGTTTGATGGTGATAGCGTAGATTGAGCTTTACTCTGTATCTAACCCGGTGCTGTCCCTGTCCTCGGGGTGTTTGATGGCGATAGCGTAGAGGGAGATTTACTCTGTATCTAACCCCGTGCTGTACATGTCCTGGGACTGTTTGATGGTGATAGGTTAGAGGGAGCTTCACTCTGTATCTATTTCCGTGCTGTACATGTCCTGGGAGTGTTTGATGGGGACAGTGTAGAGGGAGCTTTACTCTGTATCTAACCCCGTGCTGTACTTGGCCTGGGAGCGTTTGATTGGGGACAGTGTAGAGGTAGCTTTACTCTGTATCTAACCCCGTTCTGTCCCTGTCCTGGGGGTGTTTGATGGCGATAGCGTAGAGGGAGATTTACTCTGTGTCTAACCCCGTGCTGTTACTGTCCTGGGAGTGTTTGATGTAGATAGGGTAGATGGAGCTTCACTCTGTATTTAACCCCGTGCTTTACATGTCCTGGGGGTGTTTGATGGGGACAGCGTAGAGGGAGCTTTACTCTGTATATAACCCCGTGCTGTACTTGTCCTGGGAGTGTTTGATGGGGACAGTGTAGAGGTAGCTTTACACTGTATCTAACCCCGTGCTGTACCTATCTTGGGAGTGTTTGATGGGGACAGTGTTGAGGGAGGTTTACTCTGTATCTAACCCCGTGCTGTCCCTGTCCTGGGAATGTTTGATGGCGATAGCGTAGAGGGAGCTTTGCTCTGTATCTAACCCCGTGCTGTCCCTGTCCTGGGGGTGTTTGATGGTAATAGCGTAGAGGCAGCATTACTCTGTATCTAACCCCTTGCTGTCCCTGTCCTCGGGGTGTTTGATGGCGATAGCGTAGAGGGAGCTTCACTCTGTATCTAACCCCGTGCTGTACATGTCCTGGGAGTGTTTGATGGGGACAAGTGTAGAGGGATCTTTACTCTGTACCTTACCCCGTGCTGTACTTGTCCAGGGGGTGTTTGATGGCGATAGCGTAGAGGGAGCTTTACTCTGTATCTAATCCCGTGCTGTCTCTTTCCTGGGTGTGTTTGATGGCCATATCGTAGAGGGAGCTTTACTCTGTATCTAACCCCGTGCTGTACAAGTCCTGGGAGTGTTTGATGGTGATAGGGTAGAGTTAGCTTCATTCTGTATCTAACCCCATGCTGTACATGTCCTGGGAGTGTTTGATGGGGACAGTGTAGAGGGAGCTTTTCTCTGTATCTAAACCCGTGCAGTACATGTCGTGGGAGTGTTTGATGGTTTCAGTGTGGAGTGAGCTTTACTCCGTATCTGACCCCGTGCTGTACATGCCCTGGGAGTGTTTGATGTGTACTGTGTAGAGGGAATTTACTCTGTATCTAACCTCGTGCTGTAATTGTCCTGGGAGTGTTTGAAGGGGACAGTGTAGAGGGATATTTACTCTGTATCTAACCCCGTGCTGTACCTGTCCTGGGTGTGTTTGATGCGGACAGTGTAGATGGATCTTTACTCTGTATCTAACCCTGTGCTGTGCCTTTCCTGGGATTGTTTGTTGGGGACAGTGTAGAGGGAGATTACTCTGTATCTAACCCCGTTCTGTCCCTGTCCTGGGGGTGTTTGATGGCGATAGCGTAGAGGGAGATTTACTCTGTATCTAACCCCGTGCTGTACATGTCCTGGGATTTTTTGATGGAGATAGGGTAGAGGGAGCTTCACTCTGTATTTAACCCCGTGCTGTACATGTCCTGGGAGTGTTTGATGGGGACAGCGTAGAGGGAGCTTTACTCTGTATCTAACCCCGTGCTGTACATGTCCTGGGGGTGTTTGATGGCGATAGCGTAGAGGGAGCTTTGCTCTGTATCTAATCCCGTGCTGTCCCTGTCCTGGGGGTGTTTGATGGCCATAGCGTAGAGGGAGCTTTACTCTGTATCTAATCTCGTGCTGTACATGTCCTGGGAGTGTTTGATGGGGACTGCGTAGAGGGAGATTTGCTCTGTATCTAACCCCGTGCTGTACCTGTCCTGGGAGTGTTTGATGGGGACAGCGTAGTGGGAGCTTTACTCTGTATCTATCCCCTGCTTACCTGACCTGGGAGTGTTTGATGGGGACAGTGTACAGTGAGCTTTACTCTGTATCTAACCCCGTGCTGTACTTGTCCTGGGGGTGTTTGATGGCGATAGTGTAGAGGGAGCATTACTCTGTATCTAATCCCGTGCTGTCCCTCTCCTGGGAGGGTTTGATGGCGATAGCGTTGAGGGAGCTTTACTTTGTATATCACCCCGTGCTGTACCTGTCCTGGGAGTGTTTGATTGGGACAGTGTAGAGGGAGCTTTACTCTGTATCTCAACCCGTGCTGTACCTGTTCTGGGAATGTTTGATGGGGACTGTGTAGAGGGAGCATTATTCTGTATCTATCCCCGTGCTTACCTGTCCTCGGAGTGTTTGATGGGGACAGTGTAGAGGGAGCTTTACTCTGTATCATACCCCGTGCTGTACCTGCCCTGGGAGTGTTTGATGTGGACTGTGTAGACGGACATTTACTCTGTATCTAACCTCGTGCTGTGCCTTTCCTGGGAGTGTTTGTTGGGGACAGTGTAGAGGGAGTTTACTCTGTATCTAACCCCGTGCTGTACCTGTCCTGGGAGCGTTTGATGGGGACAGTGTAGAGGGAGCTTTACTCTGTATCTAAAGCCGTGGTGTCCCTGTCCTGGGGGTGTTTGATGGCGATAGCGTAGAGGGGGCTTTACTCTGTATCTATCCCCGTGCTGTCCCTCTCCTGGGAGTGTTTGATGGCGATAGAGTAGAGGGAGCTTTACTCTGTATCTAAAGCCATGCTGTCCCTGTCCTGGTGGTGTTTGATGGCGATAGCGTAGTGGGAGCTTTACTCTCTATCTATCCCCGTGCTGTCCCTGTCCTCAGGGTGTTTGATGGCGATAGCGTCGTGGGAGCGTTACTCTGTATCTAACCCCGTGCTGTCCCTGTCCTGGGGGTGTTTGATGGCGATAGCGTAGAGGGAGATTTACTCTGTATCTAACCCCGTGCTGTACATGTCCTGGGAGAGTTTGGTGGAGATAGGGTAGATGGAGCTTCACTCTGTATCTAACCCCGTGCTGTACCTGTCCTGGGAGTGTTTGATGAGGACAGTGTAGAGGGAGCTTTACTCTGTATCTGATCCCGTGCTGTACTTATCCTGGGAGTGTTTGATGGGGACAATGTAGAGGGAGCTTTACACTGTATCTAACTCTGTGCTGTACCTATCCTGGGAGTGTTTGATGGGGACAGCGTAGAGGGAGCTTTACTCTGTATCTAACCCCGTGCTGTACCTGCCATGGGAGTGTTTGATGGGGACAGTGTAGAGGGAGCTTTACTCTGTATCTAAACCCGTGCTGTCCCTGTCCTGCGGGTGTTTGATGGTGATAGTGTAGAGGGAGCTTTACTCTGTATCTAACTTCGTGCTGTCCCTGTCCTCGGGGTGTTTGATGGCGATAGCGTAGATAGAGATTTACTCTGTATCTAACCCCGTGCTGTACATGTCCTGGGAGTGTTTGATGATGATAGGGTAGAGGGAGCTTCACTCTGTATCTAACCCCGTGCTGTACATGTCCTGGGAGTGTTTGATGGGGACAGTGTAGAGGGAGCTTTACTCTGTATCTTACCCCGTGCTGTGCTTGTCCTGGGAGTGTTTGATGGCGATAGCGTAGAGGGAGCTTTACTGTGTATCTAACCCCGTGCTGTACAAGTCCTGGGAGTGTTTGATGGTGATAGGGAAGAGTTAGCTCACTCTGTATCTAACCCCATGCTGTACATGTCCTGGGAGTGTTTGATGGGGACAGTGTAGAGTGAGCTTTACTCTGCATCTAACCCCGTGCTGTACCTGTCCTGGGAGTGTTTGATGTGGTCAGTGTAGATGGAGCTTTACTCTGTATCTAACCCCGTGCTGTCCCTATCCTGGGAGTGTTTGATTGGGACAGTGTAGAGGGAGCTTTAATCTGTATCTAATCCGTGCTGTCCCTGTCCTGGGAATGTTTGATGGCGATAGCGTAGAGGGAGCTTTACTCTGTATCTCACCCCGTGCTGTACCTGTCCTGTGAGTGTTTGATTGGGACAGTGTAGAGGGAGCATTAATCTGTATCTAACCCCGTGCATACCTGTCCTGGGAGTGTTTGATGGGGCAGTGTAGAGGGAGCTTTACTCTGTATCTAAACCCGTGCTGTACATGTCCTGGGAGTGTTTGATGGGGACAGTGTGGAGTGAGCTTTACTCTGTATCTGACCCCATGCTGTACCTGCCCTGGGAGTGTTTGATGTGATCTGTGTCGAGGGAATTTACTCTGTATCTTCCCTCGTGCTGTACTTCTCCTGGGCGTGTTTGAAGGGGACAGTGTAGAGGGATATTTACTCTGTATCTAACCCCGTGCTGTCCCTGTCCGGGGAGTGTTTGATGGCGATAGCGTAGACGGAGCTTTACTCTGTATCTCACCCCGTGCTGTACCTGTCCTGGGAGTGTTTGATGTGGACAGTGTATAGGGAGCTTTACTCTGTATCCAACCCCGTGCTGTCCCACTCCAGGGAGTGTTTGATGGCGATAGCGTAGAGGGATCTTTACTCTGTATCACACCCCGTGCTGTACCTGTCCTGGGAGTGTTTGATGGGGACAGTGTAGAGGGAGCATTACTCTGTATCTAACCCCGTGCATACCTGTCCTGGGAGTGTTTGATGGTGCAGTGTAGAGGGAGCTTTACTCTGTATCTTAACCCGTGCTGTACATGTCCTGGGAGTGTTTGATGGGGACAGTGTGGAGTGAGCTTTACTCTGTATCTGACCCCATGCTGTACCTGCCCTGGGAGTGTTTGATGTGGACTGTGTCGAGGGAATTTACTCTGTATCTACCCTCGTGCTGTACTTGTCCTGGGAGTGTTTGAGCGGGACAGTGTAGAGGGATATTTAATCTGTATCTAACCCCGTGCTGTACCTGTCCTGGGTGTGTTTGATGCGGATAGTGTAGATCGATCTTTACTCTGTATCTAACCCTGTGCTGTGCCTTTCCTCGGATGGTTTGTTGGGGACAGTGTAGAGGGAGTTTACTCTGTATCTAACCCCGTGCTGTACCTGGCCTGGGAGCGTTTGATGGGGACCATGTAGAGGTAGCTTTACTCTGTATCTAACCCCGTTCTGTCCCTGTCCTGGGGGTGTTTGATGGAGATAGGGTAGAGGGAGACTAACTCTGTATCTAACCCCGTGCTGTACATGTCCTGGGAGAGTTTGGTGGAGATAGGGTAGAGGGAGCTTCACTCTGTATTTAACCCCGTGCTGTACTTATCCTGGGAGTGTTTGATGCGGACAGTGTAGAGGGAGCTTTACACTCTATCTAAACCCGTGCTGTCCCTGTCCTGGGAGTGTTTGTTGGGGACAGTGTAGAGGGAGCTTTACTCTGTATCTAGCCCCATGCTGTACAAGTCCTGGGAGTGTTTCATGGTGATAGGGTAGAGTTAGCTTCACTCTCTATCTAACCCCATGCTGTACATGTCCTTGGAGTGTTTGATGGGGACAGTGTAGAGTGAGCTTTACTCTGTATCTAACCCCGTGCTGTACCTGTCCTGAGACTGTATGATGGGGACAGTGTAGAGGGAGCTTTACTCTGTATCTAGCCCGGTGCTGTACATGTCCTGGGGGTGTTTGATGGAGATAGGGTAGAGGGAGACTAACTCTGTATCTAACCCCGTGCTGTACTTGTCCTGGGAGTGTTTGATGGGGACAGTGTAGAGGGAGTTTTACACTATATCTTACCCCGTGCTGTACGTATCCTGGGAGTGTTTGATGGGGACAGTGTAGAGGGAGCTTTGCTCTGTATCTAATCCCGTGCTGTCCCTGTCCTGGTGTTGTTTGATGGCCATAGCGTAGAGGGAGCTTTGCTCTGTATCTAATCACGTGCTGTACATGTCCTGGGAGTGTTTGATGGGGACAGCGTAGAGGGAGATTTACTCTGTATCTAACCCTGTGCTGTCCCTGTCCTGGGAGTGTTTGATGGGGACAGTGTAGTGGGAGCTTTACTCTGTATCTATCCCCTGCTTACCTGTCCTGGGAGTGTTTGATGGGGACAGTGTACAGTGAGCTTTACTCTGTATCTAACCCCATGCTGTACATGTCCTGGGAGTGTTTGATGGCGACAGTGTAGAGTGAGCTTTACTCTGCATCTAACCCCGTGCTGTACCTGCCCTGGGAGTGTTTGATGTGGACTGTGTAGAGGGAATTTACTCTGTATCTAACCTCGTGCTGTACTTGTCCTGGGAGTGTCTGATGGCGATAGCGTAGAGGGAGATTTACTCTGTATCTAACCCCGTGCTGTCCCTCTCCTGGGAGTGTTTGATGGCGATAGCGTAGAGGGAGCTTTACTCTGTATCTAAAGCCATGCTGTCCCTGTCCTGGTGGTGTTTGATGGCGATAGCGTAGTGGGAGATTTACTCTGTATCTAACCCCGTGCTGTACATGTCCTGGGAGAGTTTGGTGGAGATAGGGTAGAGGGAGCTTCACTCTGTATTTAACCCCGTGCTGTACTTATCCTGGGAGTGTTTGATGCGGACAGTGTAGAGGGAGCTTTACACTCTATCTAAACCCGTGCTGTCCCTGTCCTGGGAGTGTTTGTTGGGGACAGTGTAGAGGGAGCTTTACTCTGTATCTAGCCCCATGCTGTACAAGTCCTGGGAGTGTTTCATGGTGATAGGGTAGAGTTAGCTTCACTCTCTATCTAACCCCATGCTGTACATGTCCTTGGAGTGTTTGATGGGGACAGTGTAGAGTGAGCTTTACTCTGTATCTAACCCCGTGCTGTACCTGTCCTGAGACTGTATGATGGGGACAGTGTAGAGGGAGCTTTACTCTGTATCTAGCCCGGTGCTGTACATGTCCTGGGGGTGTTTGATGGCGATAGCGTAGAGGGAGCTTTACTCTGTATCTAACCCCGTGCTTACCTGTCCTGGGAGTGTTTGATGGTGACAGTGTAGAGTGAGCTTTACTCTGTATCTAACCCCGTGCTGTACATGTCCTGGGAGTGTTTGATGGGGACAGTGTAGAGGGATCAATACTCTGTATCTAACCCCATGCTCTAACTGTCCTGGGAGTGTTTGATGGGGACAGTGTGGAGTGAGCTTTACTCTGTATCTTACCCCGTGCTGTTCCTGCCCTGGGAGTGTTTGATGGGGACCGTGTAGAGGGAGATTTGCTCTGTATCTAACCCCGTGCTGTACCTGTCCTGGGAGTGTTTGAAGGGGACAGTATAGAGGGAGATTACTCTGTATCTAACCCCGTGCTGTACTTGTCCTGGGAACGTTTGATGGGGACAGTGTAGATGGTGCTTTACTCTGTATCTAACCCTGTGCTGTGCCTGTCCTGGTAGTGTTTGTTGGGGACAGTTTAGAGGGAGCTTTACTCTGTATCTAACCCCTTGCTGTCCTTGTCGTGGGTGTGTTTGACGGCGATAGCGTAGAGGGAGATTTGCTCTGTATCTAACCCCATGCCGTACATGTCCTGGGAGTGTTTGATGGTGATAGGGTAGAGGGGGCTTCACTCTGTATCTAACCCCGTGCTCTACATGTCCTGGCAGTGTTTGATGGGGACAGTGTAGAGGGAGCTTTACTCTGTATCTAACCCCGTGCTGTACCTGCCCTGGGAGTGTTTGATGGCGATAGCGTAGAGGGTGCTTTACTCTGTATCTAACAACGTGCTATACAAGTCTGGGGAGTGTTTGATGGTGATAGGGTAGAGTTAGCTTCACTCTGTATCTAACCCCGTGCTGTACATGTCCTGTGAGTGTTTGATGGGGACAGCGTAGAGGGAGCTTTACTCTGTATCTAACCCCGTGCTTACCTGACCTGGGAGTGTTTGATGGGCACAGTGTAGAGGGATCAATACTCTGTATCTAACCCCGTGCTCTAACTGTCCTGGGAGTGTTTGATGGGGACAGTGTAGGGGGAGCTTTACTCTGTATCTGACCCCGTGCTGTAACTGCACTGGGAGTGTTTGATGGCGATAGCGTAGAGGGAGATTTACTCTGTATCTAAACCAGTGCTGTCCCTGTCCTGGGGGTCTTTGATGGCGATAGCGTAGTGGGAGCTTTACTCTGTATCTAACCCTGTGCTGTCCCTGCCCTCAGGGTGTTTGATGGCGATAGCGTAGTGGGAGCTTTACTCTGTATCTAACCCCGTGCTGTTCCTGTCCTGGGAGTGTTTGATGGCGATAGCGTAGAGGGAGATTTACTCTGTATCTAACCCCGTGCTGTTCATGTCCTGGGAGTGTTTGGTGGAGATAGGGTATAGGGTGCTTCACTATGTATCTAACCCGTGCTGTACATGTCCTGGGAGTGTTTGATGGGGACAGCGTAGAGGGAGCTTTACTCTGTATCTAACCCCGTGCTGCACTTATCCTGGGAGTGTTTGATGGGGACAGTGTAGAGGGAGCTTTACACTGTATCTAACCCCGTGCTGTACCTATCCTGGGAGTGTTTGATGGGGACAGTGTAGAGGGAGCTTTACTCTGTATCTAACCCCGTTCTGTACCTGTCCTGGGAGTGTTTGCTGGTGACAGTGTAGAGGGAGCATTACTCTGTATCTAGCCCCATGCTGTACCTGTCCTGAGACTGTATGATGGGGACAGTGTAGATGGAGCTTTAATCTGTATCTAACCCGGTGCTGTACATGTCCTGGGGGTGTTTGATGGCGATAGCGTAGATGTAGCTTTACTCTGTATCTAACCCCGTGCTTACCTGTCCTGGGAGTGTTTGATGGTGACAGTGTAGAGGGAGCTTTACTCTGTATCTTACACCGTGCTGTACCTGTTCTGGGAGTGTTTGATGGGGACAGTGTAGATGGAACTTTATTCTGTATCTAACCCTGTGCTGTGCCTGTCCTGGGAGTGTTTGTTGCGGACAGTGTAGAGGGAGCTTTACTCTGTATCTTACCCCGTGCTGTACCTGTCCTCGGAGTGTTTGATGGGGATAGTGTAGAGGGAGCTTTACTCTTTATCTAACCTCGTGCTGTACCTGTCCTGGGAGTGTTTGATGGCGAAAGCGTAGAGGAGCTTTACTCTGTATCTAAAGCCGTGCTGTCCCTGTCCTGGGGGTGTTTGATGACGATAGCGTAGAGGGACCTTTACTCTGTATCTAAATCCGTGCTGTCCCTGTCCTCGGGGTGTTTGATGGCGATAGCGTAGAGGGAGCTTTACTCTGTATCTAACCCCGTGGTGTCCCTGTCCTGGGGGTGTTTGATGGCGATAGCGTAGAGGGAGATTTGCTCTGTATCTAATCCCGTGCTGTACATGTCCTGGGAGTGTTTGATGGGGACAGTGTAGAGGGGGCTTTACTCTGTATCTAACCCCTTGCTGTTCCTGTCCTGGGAGTATTTGATGGTGATAGTGTAGAGGGAGCTTCACTCTGTATCTAACCCCGCGCTCTAACTTTCCTGTGAGTGTTTGATGGGGAAAGTGTGGAGTGAGCTTTACTCTGTATCTGACCCCGTGCTGTACCTGCCCTGGGAGTGTTCGAAGGGGACAGTGTAGAGGGAGATTTACTCTGTGTCTAACCCCGTGTTGTACCTGTCCTGGGAGTGTTTGATGGGGACAGTGTAGTGGGAGCTTTACTCTCTATCTAACCCTGTGCTGTGCCTGTCCTGGGAGTGTTTGTTGGGTCAGTGTAGAGGGAGCTTTACTCTGTATCTAACCCTGTGCTGTACCTGTCCTGGGAGTGTTTGATGGGGACAGTGTAGAGGGAGCTTTTCTCTGTATCTAACCCCGTGCTGTCCCTGTCCTCGGGGTGATTGATGGCAATAGCGTAGAGGGAGCTTTACTCTGTATCTAACCCCGTGCTGTCCTTGTCCTGGGGGTGTTTGATGTCGATAGCGTAGAGGGAGATTTACTCTGTATCTAACCCCTTGCTATACTTGTCCTCGGAGTGTTTGATGGGTACAGTGTAGACGGAGCTTTACACTGTATCTAACCCCGTGCTGTACCTGTCCTGGGAGTGTTTGATGGGGATAGTGTAGAGGGAGCTTTACTCTGTATCTAACCCCGTGCTCTCCCTGTCCTGGGAGTGTTTGATGGCGATAGCGTAGAGGGAGCTTTACTCTCTATCTAACCCCGTGCTATACATGTCCTGGGAGTGTTTGATGGTGATAGGGTAGAGTTAGCTTCACTCTGTATCTAACCCCGTGCTATACATGTCCTGGGAGTGTTTGATGGGGGCAGTGGAGAGGGAGCTTTACTCTGTATCTATCCCCGTGCTTACCTGTCCTGGGAATGTTTGATGGTGACAATTTAGAGGGAGCTTTACTCTGTATCTAACCCCGTGCTGTACATGTCCTGGTAGTGTTTGATGGGCACAGTGTAGAGGGATCAATACTCTGTATCTAACCCCGTGCTCTAACTGTCCTGGGAGTGTTTGATGGGTACAGTGTACGGGGAGCTTTACTCTGTATCTGACCCCGTGCTTTAACTGCCCTGGGAGTGTTTGATGTGGACTGTGTAGAGGGAGATTTACTCTGTATCTAACCCCGTGCTGTACCTGTCCTGGGAGTGTTTGAAGGGGACAGTGTAGAGGGAGATTTACTCTGTGTCTAACCTCGTGCTGTACCTGTCCTGTGAGTGTTTGATGGGGACAGTGTAGATGGAGCTTTATTCTGTATCTAACCCTGTGCTGTGCCTGTCCTGGGAGTGTTTGTTGGGGACAGTGTAGAGGGAGCTTTACTCTGTATCTAACCCCGTGCTGTACCTGTCCTGGGAGTGTTTGATGGGGATAGTGCAGAGGGAGCTTTACTCTTTATCTAACCCCGTGCTGTACCTGTCCCGGGAGTGTTTGATGGCGAAAGCGTAGAGGAGCTTTACTCTGTATATAAACCCGTGCTGTCCCTGTCCTGGGGGTGTTTGATGGCGATAGCGTAGAGGGAGCTTTACTCTGTATCTAAACCCGTGCTGTCCCTGTCCTCGGGGTGTTTGATGGCGATAGCGTAGAGGGAGCTTTACTCTGTATCTAACCCCGTGCTGTCCCTGTCCTGGGGGTGTTTGATGGCGATAGCGTAGAGGGAGATTTGCTCTGTATCTAATCCCTTGCTGTACATGTCCTGGGAGTGTTTGATGGGGACAGTGTAGAGGGGGCTTTACTCTGTATCTAACCCCGTGCTGTACCTGTCCTGGGTGTGTTTGATGGCGATAGCGTAGAGGGAGCTTTACTCTGTATCTAATCCCGTGCTGTCCCTGTCCTCGGGGTGTTTGATGGCGATAGCGTAGAGGGTGCTTTACTCTGTATCTAACCCCGTGCTGTACATGTCCTGGGAGTGTTTGATGGGGACAGTGTAGAGGGAGCTTTACTCTGTATCTAACCCCGTGCTGTCCCTGTCCTGGGAGTGTTTGATGGCGATAGCTTAGATGGAGCTTTACTCTGTATCTCACCCCGTGCTGCACCTGTCCTGGGAGTGTTTGATGGGGACAGTGTAGAGGGGGCTTTACTCTGTATCTAACCCCGTGCTGTTCCTGTCCTGGGAGTATTTGATGGTGATAGTGTAGAGGGAGCTTCACTCTGTATCTAACCCCGTGCTGTACATGTCCTGGGAGTCTTTGATGGCGATAGCGTAGAGGGAGCTGTACTATGTATCTCATCCCGTGCTGTCCCTGTCCTGGGAGTGTTTGATGGCGATAGCGTAGAGGGAGCTTTACTCTGTATCTAACCCCGTGCTCTAACTGTCCTGTGAGTGTTTGATGGGGAAAGTGTGGAGTGAGCTTTACTCTGTATCTGACCCCGTGCTGTACCTGCCCTGGGAGTGTTTGATGTGGACTGTGTATAGGGAGATTTACTCTGTATCTAACCCCGTGCTGTACCTGTCCTGTGAGTGTTCGAAGGGGACAGTGTAGAGGGAGATTTACTCTGTATCTAACCCCGTGCTGTACCTATCCTGGGAGTGTTTGATGGGGACAGGGTAGAGGTAGCTTTACTCTCTATCTAACCCTGTGCTGTGCCTGTCCTGGGAGTGTTTGTTGGGTCAGTGTAGAGGGAGCTTTACTCTGTATCAAACCCCGTGCTGTACCTGTCCTGGGAGTGTTTGATGGGGACAGTGTAGTGGGAGCTTTTCTCTGTATCTAACCCCGTGCTGTCCCTGTCCTCGGGGTGATTGATGGCGATAGCGTAGAGGGAGCTTTACTCTGTATCTAACCCCGTGCTGTCCTTGTCCTGGGGGTGTTTGATGCCGATAGCGTAGAGGGAGATTTACTCTATATCTAACCCCGTGCTGTACTTGTCCTGGGAGTGTTTGATGGGTACAGTGTAGACGGAGCTTTACACTGTATCTCACCCCGTGCTGTGCCTGTCCTGGGAGTGTTTGATGGGGATAGTGTAGAGGGAGCTTTACTCTGTATCTAACCCTGTGCTGTACCTGTCCTGGGAGTGTTTGATGGGGACAGTGTAGGGGGTGCTTTACTCTGTATCTAACCCCATGCTGTACCTGTCCTGGGAGTGTTTGATGGGGACAGTGTAGTTGGAGCTTTACTCTGTATCTAACCCCGTGTGTACCTGTCCTGGGAGTGTTTGATGGGGACAGTGTAGAGGGAGCTTTTCTGTTTGTTGGTTTGTGAAGACCAGCTCTTGATTTATTCACATGGACAGAAGCTGATGTATTTTAAAGGATGTTGCCTTGTGTTGATAAATCTGTTATTTTCTCTCTAAACAGCAGATTACACATTACCTACAGGAATTATGTTAGTGCTGTCAGGTGCAGTGTTGCCTTTATATACATTAAGAGTATTGTATTTATCTGAACCTAAGTTGAACCATCTGAAAAGACTTTGTATTGATGAACCTATCATTACATTGCTCTTTTTGTTCAAGTGTTGTGAAGTATTTCCAGCACTGAAACAGGCCAATCGGCCCATCTACTCCGTGCTGGTGTGTCTGCTCCACACGAGCCTCCTCCAACCCCCCTCTTCATCTCCCCCTAGCATCATATCCTTCTATTCCTTTCTCCCCTCATGTGTTTATCCAGCTTCCCCCTTCAATGTATCGATACTATTCACCTCGACCACTCCCTGTGGGAGCGAGTTCCACATTCTCCCCACTCTCTGGGTAAAGGAGTTTCTCCTGAATTCCCCATTGGGTTTATTAGTGACTCTCTTATACTGATGGCCCCGAGTTCTGGTCTCCCCCACTTGTGGGGAGATCCTAACCTGTTAAACCCTTTCTTAATCTCTATCGGGATACAGCCCTCTGCAGCCTTATTTTAAAGGTAAGGAGTCCCCTCCTGTTCAATATTTCCTGACCGGGGTATCCTCTCATTTCTAGCATGTAAATCAGTTGAAAGTCAGTTCTGTCCATTCTCTGGTGCCCCTATTCCCTTTCTATAACACATAGACCAGAGCTATTCGCTTTGTCACAAGCGTAGTCCTGGTTCAATGCAGGTTTCACATCCCCTTTCAGCCTTTCAATTCTTTCCTTTTGGAGAGAACTTCCTTTTACAATCTTCTCAACCTGTACTGTGACTTCTCTAGTGAATTGTGAATCTGTCGTCTCTCCAACTCTCTGCCCCTCGGCCCCACTTAGCCAATTATTTTCCTGTGTGGGCTCTCCATTCCTCCCCACAGACGGGGCTGCCTCACACACACACACACACACTCACCCGTGTCTGTTTCACCGTGCGTTCGGTGTCTAGACCGGGGTCTTTGAGGGTTGTCTACTCTCCGAGAGTAAGCTGTTCGCCACTGTCATTTGTTAGAGCCCTTATCCTTTCCTTACAGTTACCATGTACCTATTGGTAACTCTGCGCACGGTTAGACCTATTCCTCCATCATGTGCTTCTGATCTCAACCCTTGACTCGACAGTATTGAAGTTCACTTGCTAACTGTCTGCCTGTTCTGCAGATCTTCCTGTCCATTGTCGCCGACTCCCTTGGGGTTAACCAGAGTTTCTTGTATGGTGTCCCCTGCTCTGTGTGCGCTTACAGACCTGGTATAGATGATGCTATCAATGTATGCTCTATACATCTGTAACTTGCACTGATTAACTTGTCCACACCTTGCTCTGGGTGTAAGGACCTTTTACTGATGCATCGATCAGAGCTGCCTGTATACCTGTCAGTGCCTGAGTGAAGGGCCCATGCAGTTCATATTAAACGTTTGGTGGTGTGGGACATGTTAGGCTGAGGGTGTGGGGGATTTAGAAGGGCGGGTGTGGCTGGAGCAGGGGTTAGGAGGTGTGGGGAGTGGGGTTTGAGGTTGTGTTGAGGATGTCTGGGGCTGAGGGGGACGTGGGGTTAGGTGGGGGATAGATGAGGTTGTGGAGGGGGCGAGGGGGTTTTGGGGGGCTTGGGGATGTTATGGATGGATGGATGGGGGTCTGTAACGGATGTCGGGTTTTGCAGAGTGGGAGAGCTGTGGGGATTATATTGGGTTTTGTGGGAGGGGAGATGTGTGTGGGGTGATGGCAGTGAGGGGTGTTAGAGTGGCTGTGGCCTGGGGAAATATGTTTGTCCTGTTTCGTGGGCAGTAGCCAGTCAGGAGAGGTCCCAGATGATAGACTGTGTGACCTGAGAGCTGATCAGAAGGTTGGGGGATGGGAGGTGGTGGTGAGCTGCCTTCTTGAGCCACTGCAGTCCATGTGGTGTAGGTACACCCACAGTGCTGTTAGGGAGGGAGTTCCAGGATTTTGACCCAACGACAGTGAAGGAACGGCCGATATATTTCCAAGTCAGGATGGTGAGTGACCCGGAGGGGAACTTCCAGGTGGTGGTGTTCCCATGTGTCTGCTGCCCTTGTCCTTCTAGATGGTAGTGGTCGTGGGTTTGGAAGGTGCTGTCGAAGGAGCCTTGGTGAATTCCTGCAGTGCATCTTGTAGATGGTACACACACTGCTGCTACTGTGCATTGGTGGTGGAGGGAGTGAGTGTTTGTGGATGGGGTGACAATCAAGCGGGGCCGCTTTGTCCTGGATGGAGTTGAGCTTCTTGAGTATTGTGGGAGCTGCACTCATCCAGGCAAGTGGGGAGTATTCCATCACACTCCTGACTTGTGCCTTGTAGATGGTGGACAGGCTTTGGGGAGTTAGGGGGTGAGTTACTCGCCGTAGGATTCCCAGCCTCTGACCTGCTCTTGTAGCCACAGTATTTCTATGGCTGGTCCAGTTCAGTTTCTGGTCAATGGATGTTGATAGTGGGGGATTCAGCGATGGTAATGCCATTGAACATCAAGGGGAAATGGTAAAGTTCCCTCTTGGAGATGGTCATTGCCTGGCCTTTGTGTGGTGTGAATGTTAAACAAACAGACTGATCAGTAAAGCAAATCGGTTTGAACGGAAATGGGAGCGGAGAAGGTTTATGAGATTTTATTTTCTCAGCAAAAGAATATTCTGAGTGAAATTGTTCCAGTAAATGAACGATGGAAGGAGCCCTCGGAGCGGCAGTGTAACAGGGTGTTCAGAGCCGGGAGACAGGAGCTTGTTGAATTGTTGACCAGAGTTACACCAGGGGTCGAATTTTCTGTACCACGGGCGGGCAGGTGCCCGATGATGTCGGGTGAGTGTCCCGGCATCATCGTGCACCCACGCGATATTTCGCTCGGTGGGCACACCCAGGTGTCAGAGTGGTGCCCGCCATTAATTAAATAGCCGCTTAAGACCCTCAAGAGTCCAATTGAATGTGATTTTTCCATGTGGACCCTTCCAGGTATCAGACAGCCTTCCCTTACCCTGGGAATGGGGATTGTGGTCTCCACTGGAGGTACCTCCTCTCAGGAGGGAGAGAGGGGCAGGAGGGAGAGGGGCTGGAGGGTGAGGAGGCCGTGTGTCCCTATTCAGCCCCCAGGGGAGCGACCTGTGGGAGGACGGGCGCAGGTACAAGGGGTGTAGGACCAGCAGGAAGTCCAAGGTGGAAGGGGCCGCAGAAGATGCCACTATCCTGCTTCCAGGGTTTACAGGCGGTGATGCAGCTACCTCAATATATCTGAGGTGCAATGTCGAAGGAGGCTCCGCCTCTCAAGGGACACAGTGACCTCCATCTGTCAGGTGATCGGCCCTGAGATCAGCTCCGACTGTGTGGGTGGACACCCCATGCCAGTGGCTCTGAAGGTCACAGTGACCCTCAGCTCCTATACCTCCGGCTCTTTCCAGGGCTCAGTGGGGAATCTGTGTGGAGTGTCCCAGTCAGCTGTCCACAGTTGTGTCAAGCTGGTGACAGACGCTCTGTTCAGACAGGTACTGACCTTTATTCTTTACCGTACAGACGAGGCCAGCCAGGCTGAGCGAACCAGGGGTTTCACAGCCATTGCTGGCTTCCCCCGTGTCCAGGGTGCTATAGACTGTACACATGTGGCCATCAAGGCTCCAGCAGGTGAGCCCAGTGCCTTCACCAACAGGAAGGGCTCCCACTCCATGAACGTGCAGATAGTGTGTGATCACAGGATGCAGGTTCTGCGAGTCTGTGCAAGGTATCCAGGCAGCTCCCATAACACCTACATCCTCAGACACTCCCAGGTGCCGGGGCTCTTCAGTGCTCCAGCCCGACTGGATGGATGGCTGCTGGGTTACAAGGACTACCATGGTTCCATAGGGCAGAGGTAGAGTGAGCCATCAGTCTTCTGAAGATGTGTTTCCAATGCCTGGACCATTCAGGGGGAGCACTACAATACCCCCCAGAGCGGGTGTGACTGGTAGTGGTTGGATGCTGCACTCTCCACAATCTGGCACTGGCAAGGGGAGTCCCACTGGAGGAAGAGGATCTTGGTGCAGCTCCACAGGCCACAGAGGATGAGTCCAGTAGTGAGTAGAAGAGGAGACAGTGAGGAGAATGCTGAGGGTGTGGAGGCAGACCTCGGTAACCTCCAGGGAGGCAGGGATACCAGGGACGCCTTGATCCAATGCTCCTTCAGCTAGGCTGCCAAAGATCAGCTTCACACTAGGGCTGTCTCCTCCATCCTCGAAGTCTGAAATGACCCTTTCATTTGAACCAAAGTCCACTCAGTGCCTGTGCAATAAAGTTCAGAGCCACCTACATCCAGCATTACATACTGGCGTACCCCGCACCAATAAAACAAAAAGGTGAAGCATACTCAGGCCATGACGACAAAAGAACATTTATTTCATGTTGACAATTCCAAACTATTTATATAAACCTCTCTGGTCTTCATTCCCAGACCAGCATAGACAAAATAAACATAAATGAACATAAAATCACCCATGATCGGTCCCTCTTGTGCTCATGGTGCCTTTAACTTACGTTTTCGGGTGCTACATCTAGGTTCTCCCCCTCGCTGGCACCAGCATTGGGTCCAGGCTGCTGACTCCGCTGCCCTGTTGGTCTTAATGACCTTGGCGGGCGTCCTCTGGCCTGTGGAGCCTGTGCTGGTCCCGCCTGTGGGGGAGCAGCCAGTGGCACAGTTGGCATCTCCCCAGTCATCGCAGCCTCATCGGATGCCACGGTCACTGGCAGAGGGACGGAGGAGCTGCTGCCCACATCCGGAGCCCACTGAGAGGAGCCCGCAGAGACAACAAGCAGCTCGTGCGCCAATGTGAGGTCGCTCTGGACCTCCCTGCTCACCATTGATGGACAGGCACCCAGCTGGGATACTGGGTGCCCAATCCATCGCCCACACTGACACTGACCAGCTGAGGTCATTGCCGGTGTGAGGGCCGCAGGTCCGAGTGTGTCCCCAGGAAGCCCTGATTCTGGCCCTGGAGCTGCCTCTCCATGAGAGTCACCATTCTCTCCATGGAGGAGGAAGTGCACTCGGCCATGAGGGTCAACGCAGTGCTCACGCTCCGCATGGACTCCTCCACAATGGAGACCGTGGCATGCAGACCCTCATGGATCTCCACCAGATCCTCCCGCACATCTCGCTGGACATCCAGCATCTGCTGCTTAATGGACGATTCCAGAGGCCCATCATCAGCCTTCGACTGAGCATCGTCCTGGTCTCCAGCAGCCCTCCGACTCCCGGCGCCCTGGGCACTCTCTGCCTCCGCCTGCACCTCAAGCGAGTGTGGAGTGCCCTCACCAATGAGATACTAGCCGCCAGTCTAATGCCCACCGAGGTGCTGGTATCTGCGCTGGCGCCTGGTGTAGAGAGCAGGTATGACACAGGGGTAACAGAAGCTCGGTGGTTCCCCCAGCGTCGGGGGGTGGGTCATCGGGGCTGGTGTGAAATCACAGTCGGGGCCTGATCGCGTTTCCCAGTCACTCCCGAGCCTGCCCAACCACCTCACAATCCTGCCCTCGGATAACTGACCTCACCGAGTCATCCCTCTGGCTCCATGTGGGAAAGACACACACAGACAGACAAACGGTCAGGGGGAAAACCATTCCAGGAATTTCTGGAACCAGTGTCTATTTCTAACTAGCTGAGGGTGAGGATGGATTTGGAATGAGAGAATGGGTGAGTCTGGATCTGAAGCATGTGGAACTCGGGGAATTGTCGATCGGCAATCTGTCGTGTTTGACAGCGTTCCCGTAAAACCGTCACCAGCGATCCTGACAGTTTATACCAGAGCTGGAAGCTCACCCAGCCCCAGCATCTTTCCTTTCCCCCCACCCCTCGCTGTGCCTTCACCAGGCCCAGGAGCTTAAAGGCAGAATGATGAAAGATGCAGAGGTGGGGGTATGGAGGGAGGAGGTGTGGGTGAGATGGGAAAATGAGAGCAGCAATCCCCTGGTGTAACTCTGGTCAATAATTCAACAAGCTCCTGTCTCCCCGGCTCTGAACACCCTGTTACACTGCCGCTCCGAGGGCTCCTTCCATCATTCATTTACTGGAACAGTTTCACCTGGAACATTCCTTTGCTGAGAAAATAAAATCTCATCCACTTTCTCCGCTCCCATTTCCGTTCAAAGGGATTTGCTTTGTTGATTAGTGCCTCAAACTCCAGCTCTTCCCTTGATCCATCTTCTATTTCCCAGATTTCCTATTGCTCCCTGCCCTGCCCCCTCTCCAGTCTACGCTGATATCTTTCCCTCACCATTCCTCATTTTCTAACCACATTCCCCGCCCCCCCCACACTATCCGCTTCGACTGTTTTTATCTACCCCTCTTTTCATCACCTCTCTTGTATCTTCCTGTGTCCCTCTCTCTCTGTATCTCTCTCTCTATATTTCTCTCTCTTGCTCTATCTCTCTCATCCTTTCTCTATCCCCCCTCTCTCTATCTCTCTCTCTATCTCTCTCTGATCCCCTCTCTATCCCTCTCTCTATCCCTCTCTCTCTCTCTCTCCCTCTCTCTATCCCCCTCTCTCTCTGTCTCTCTATCTTTCTGTATCTATGTCCCCCTCTCTCTATATCTCTCTCTCTGTCTTTGTCTATCTCTATCTCTCTCTCTCTCTCTTGCTAACTATTTCCCTCTCTGTGTACCTCTCTCTCTCTCTATCTCTCTCTATAACTTCCTTTCTCTATCATTCTCTTGCTTTCTATTTCTCTCTCTGTGATCTATCTCTCTCTCTACCTCTCTCTCTATCTCTGTATCTCTCCATCTCTCTCTCTGTATCTCTCTCTGTATCTCTCTCTCTCTATCTCTCTCTCTGTATCTCTCTCTGTATCTCTCTCTCTATCTCTCTCTCTGTATCTCTCCATCTCTCTCTCTCTGTATCTCTCTCTCTCTATCTCTCTCTCGCTCTTTTTCTCTCCATCTCTCTCTCTCTGTATCTCTCCATCTCTCTCTCTCTGTATCTCTCTGTATCTCTCTCTCTATCGCTCTCTGTATCTCTGTATCTCTCCATCTCTCTCTGTATCTCTCTCTCTATCGCTCTCTGTATCTCTGTATCTCTCCATCTCTCTCTGTATCTCTCTCTGTATCTCTCTCTATCTCTCTCTCTCTCTATCTCTCCATCTCTCCCTCTCTGTGTCTGCAGCTCAGGGTTTTCTACCCCCTCCCCGCTCCCTTGTGTCTCTCTTTGCTCTTGCTCCATCATCCCTCATCTCCCTCTTCATTGCTGTTCCTCTTCCTTGTTTCAATCTCTTTAATCTTTCTATCCTCTCTCACCTCCTCTCTCATTTCACACTCTGTTCTTCTCTTCGAACCTTGAGAATGTAAGAACACAAGAAATAGAAGCAAGAGTAGGCCATTCGGCCCGTCAAACCTATCCTGCTATTTTAGGAGATCATGGCTGATCTTCTAACTCAATTCCACTTTCCCGACCCAGTCCTGTAAACTCCGTAAATCCCTGAGTGTCCAGACGTCTATCGAACCCGTCTTGAACATCCTCAATGGGCGGAATTAGACGGTCCTGCGTCTAGACGTTCGAAAGCCCATTGCCTTCGGTGGGCCTGGAAAATCCCACCGGCCCCAATGTCTGAGCAGCCACAGCTTTCCGAGATTCACCAGCCCCTCAGTGAAAACATTCGTGGGATCCGGGAATAGTTACAGCCGCAGAAGGAGGCCAATGGCCCGTCATGTCAGTGCTAGCCCTCTGCAAGAGGAATTCACCAAGGGCCACCCCCTCCCCCCCACCTTTTCCCCAAAGCCCAACATATTTGTTTCTCCATGTCAGATAGTTCTCCAATTCTCTTCAGAAAGCCTCGATTGACCCTGTCTCCACCACACTCTCAGACAGTGCATTCCAGACCCTAACCACTCGATTGACCCTATCTCCACCACACTCTCAGACAGTGCATTCCAGACCCTAACCACTCGATTGACCCTGTCTCCACCACACTCTCAGACAGTGCATTCCAGACCCTAACCACTCGATTGACCCTGTCTCCACCACACTCTCAGACAGTGCATTCCAGACCCTAACCACTCGATTGACCCTGTCTCCACCACACTCTCAGACAGTGCATTCCAGACCCTAACCACTCGATTGACCCTGTCTCCACCACACTCTCAGACAGTGCATTCCAGACCCTAACCACTCGATTGACCCTGTCTCCACCACACTCTCAGACAGTGCATTCCAGACCCTAACCACTCGATTGACCCTGTCTCCACCACACTCTCAGACAGTGCATTCCAGACCCTAACCACTCAATTGACCCTGTCTCCACCACACTCTCAGACAGTGCATTCCAGACCCTAACCACTCAATTGACCCTGTCTCCACCACACTCTCAGACAGTGCATTCCAGATCCTAACCACTCGATTGACCCTGTCTCCACCACATTCTCAGACAGTGCATTCCAGATCCTAACCACTCGATTGACCCTGTCTCCCCCACACTCTCAGACAGTGCATTCCAGATCCTAACCACTCGATTGACCCTGTCTCCACCACATTCTCAGACAGTGCGTTCCAGACCCGCTGAGTTTTTCCTCATGTTGTGATTGCTTTTTTTTTAACCAGTCACTTCTGGATCTTGATCCTTCCTCCATTGGGCATGGCTTCTCCCTATCTACTCTGCCCACAACCGTCCTCTATCCTCACCTCAGTCTGAAATGGTGGACCCTGTACCCTGAGACACCCCTAGTCAGGGAGACATCGCCTCAGCATCTACCCTGTCAAACCCCTTTAGATTCTTATACTTTTCGATCAGGTCTCTCTCTTCTTATCTTTCAATCCCTTTCCCAGTGAAATATGGGAACTCCAGAGAGCAGGAGAGGTCTCCAGAACCTGTAGGCCCAGGCTGAGAGCTGCCTTGAATATAGCGATGAGAATAAGATGGTTCACTTGGAGGACTGATCAAACCCCATGATGATCCATCACCTGCAACCTTGGGGGCAAAGGAGGTTGAGGGGGGATTTGATCGAGGTGTACCAGACGATGACAGGGTTAGATAAGGTAGACAAAGAAAAGCTGTTCCCATTGGCTGATGGTGCAAGGACTCGGAGACACAGATTTAAGGTTTTGGGTAAGAGACACAGGGGGATGTGAGGAAGAACTTGTTTACGTACAGAGCGGTGATGACCTAGAACTCGCTGCCCACGAGGGAGGTGATAGCAGAGACGATGAATGATTTGAAAAGGAAATTGGACGGGCACTTGAGGGAAATGAAGTTGCTGGGATTCGGAGATAGAGCGGGGGGGAGAATGGGACTGACTGGATTTCTGCATGGACTCGATGGGCTGAATGGCCTCCTTTCGTGCCGTAATCAATTTATGAGCTCATGCCTCCAACCTCACACTCCTGCCATTGGCCACCTGACCCGTCCCTCCCTGTGGCACCAATTGGAAAGCCAACAGGGCCTTCCTTCACACAGTTGGATGATCTCTGACCTCCTGCAAAAAAACACAACCTTCCCTTCCCATCCAACCAGGACTTACATGACCAACGAGCCCAAAATAAATGTTCGCAGGTGATGAAAATACACGCGCAATTGTCTTTTTAATGTTTGTGTGGCTTTTCTCCCTCGGTTTGCCCACAGCAGAGCCCTAGGGGAGGGGGGTTGAATCTCCAATTCCAGGACAAGCCAGTTCAATCCTTGAGGGTTTGCCATCTTCCCGGCCGTGGCAGCAGTGTTGTGGGATCTGCTGGGACTGCCCGCTGGAAGTGAGGGGGCACACTTACCAGGAAAGGCTGAACTGTCTGGGGCCCACCCCCACTGGCAAAGCCAGAGCTGAGGGGTGATCCATTAGAGGTCCTTGAGGTGTCCGTTGAGTCGACGTAGAGAAGATGCTCCCTCTCCTGGGGGAGACCAGAACTCGGGGCCATCAGTATAAGAGAGACACTAATAAACCCAACGGGGAATTCAGGAGAAACTCCTTTACCCAGAGAGTGGGGAGAATGTGGAACTCGCTCCCACAGGGAGTGGTCGAGGTAAATAGTATCGATACATTTAAGGGGGGAGCTGGATAAACACAGGAGGGAGAAAGGAATAGAATAACATAAGGAATAGGAGCAGCAGGAGGCCATTCAGCCCCTCTAGCTATTCAATGAGATTGTGGCTGATCATCTACTTCAACACTATTTCCCTGCCCTACCCCTCGTATCCCTCGATGTTTTTAATATGTAGAAATCTATCCATCTCAGTCTTGAACGTACTCAATGACTGAGCCTCCACAGCCCTCTGGGGGAGAGAATTCCAAAGATTCACCACCCTCTGAGTGAAGACATTCCTCCTCATCTGTGTTAAATAGCCAACCCCTTATCCTGAGGCTGTGTCCCCTGGTTCTAGACTCACCAGCCAGGGGGAAACATCCTTCCTGTATCTACCCTGTGGAGCCCTGTGAGAATCCTGCACGTTTTAATGAGACCACCTCTCATTCTTCTAAACTCCAGAGAATAGAGGCCCAGCCTATTTAATCTTTCCTCATTGGACAATCCCTCCATCCCAGGGATTAATCTGATGGACCTTCGTTACTCTCCCTCGATGGCAGGAATACCTCTCCTTAGGTAAGGAGACCAAAACTGCACCCCGTACTCCAGGTGCCGATAGGGTGAGATGAAGAGATAGTGGGAGGAGGCTGGTGTGGAGCCTGAATGCCAGCATGGAGCAGATGGGCTGAATGGCCTGTCTCTGTGCTGTAGACGTGATCGAACTCTTCTGCGGCGGGGGTTGTGGGGAGAACACTCAACGCCATGAATCTGGGGCTGAACCCACACTAGGATTTCAGCCCCCACAAGTCGGGAAGTGACATCACCATGGAAACTGTCCTCAAGATCACCAACTTGGCTCACTCCCCTTCAGGGTAGGGAACGAGCTGATCTTACCCAGTGCGGACTGCGCGTGACTCCAGTCCCTCGCGACCTGGCTGGTTTCGAATGACCTCAAGCCCGCCCGGCAATTGTAAAAAGAACAGGTCGAAGGCCCATGAGGGCCCGGCTTGGGATGCGCCAAGGCCCCTCCTGCCCCCTCAGGGGGAAGTCAAAGCTCCCACTATCGGACGAAGGGTAGGGGGAGATCTTCCAGTGTGTGCAGGAGCCAACGTTTACCCCTCAGCCAACATCACCTCAGGGAAAGGCACAGATGCTCCGAGCATTGCCGCGTTGCAGTTTGTGGGAGCTTTCTGTGTGTAAATTGGCAGCTGCATTTCCTAACTTACAACAGCGACCACGCCTGAGAAGGTACTCCATTGGCTGTGAGGCACTTTGGGATAGAAACATAGAAAATAGGAGCAGGAGTAGGCCATTCGGCCCTTCCAGCCAAATTTGATTGAATTTTTTGAGGAGGTGACCAGGTGTGTAGATGAGGGTAGTGCAGTTGATGTAGTTTATATGGATTTCTGCAAAGCCTTTGACAAGGTCCCACATGGGAGACTTATAAAGAAGGCAAATGCACATGGGATATAGGGTAATTTGATAAGGTGGGTTCAAAATTGGCTTAGTTGTAGGAGACAGAGGGTGATGACAGAAGGATGCTTTAGTGACTGGAAGCCAGTGTCCAGTGGCGTACCACAGGGATTTGTGCTGGGTCCCCTATTATATAAACGACATAGATGACTACGTGGGGGGTAGGATTAGTAAGTTTGTGGATGACACAATGATTGGCCGGGTGGTTAACAGTGAGGTTGAGTGTCTTGGGCTACAGGAAGATATAGACGGGATGGTCAAATGGGCAGTTAAGTGGCAGATGGAATTTAACCCTGAAAAGTGTGAGGTGATACACTTTGGAAGGAGTAATTTGACAAGGAAGTATTCAATGAACGGCATGACACTAGGAAGTTCTGAGGAACAAAGGGACCTTGGCGTGTGTGTCCATAGATCTCTGAAGGCGGAGGGGCATGTTAGTGGGGTGGTGAAAAAGTCATATGGGACACTTGCCTTTATCAATCGAGGCATAGATTACAAAAGTAGGGAGGTCATGTTGGAGTTGTATAGAGCCTTGGTGAGGCCACAGCTGGAGTACTGTGTGCAGTTCTGGTCGCCACATTATAGGAAGGATGTGATTCACTGGAGGGGGTGCAGAGGAGATTCACCAGGATGTTGCCTGGGATGAAACATTTAAGTTATGAAGAGAGGTTGGACAGACTTGGGGTGTTTTCGTTGGAGCAGAGAAGACTGAGGGGCGACCTGAT